>NC_079472.1:8478717-8781747 GCF_026250575.1 Diorhabda carinulata | reverse complement strand
AAAGAAGCATAGTTCAGTTCGCTGGTCAGTATAGACGAGAATGTTTGATTAATATGAAGATGCGACATGAATATTTGCATCTTTTGTGGCTACTCATGGAAAAAAGGAGATGAAAAAAGAGGACAATGCATATACACCAAGAAAGTCAAAAGTGTTATATTTTATTATATATATTTTAAGTAAATTTATTTTTAGAACACTTGTACATGTAATGCACAACACCAGACACAATGATAAATAGCGTAGCGTAGATTAGGTGTCTAAAAAATCAAGAACTGCACCTTATGATTGCGAATTGAATAGGCATAAATAAAAAAAGGAGGAAACCAACTTTGGAAAACTGAACTGGTCGAAAAAAATGCGGCTATTAGAAAAGTATTTAGCAGTTCTTCTTCAAATTCTCATCATAATCCCAGAGAAAATATCTTATGAATCTGAAAATAAGTCGACAGAAACAAGTATTTCGAATTATTTTACATGAGTGAAATATTCTATATGGAAAATTTTTTATGTTCTCTGAATAAGAAGTATGCCAACCGTATTTTTAAAAATACAAAACAATATATGAGAGTTTTTTTAACTTACTTTTGAAGGGCTGTAAAGAAAGGACATGAAAATATACAAACACATTTTATTATGAAAAGTGAGGTACAATACAGCTTATTCCTCTACATTGTCACCTGACGATTAAGACATTTGTGATATTTGTGACTAAACTTTACAATAATTTTTTTAAAAAATATAGTCACCAATGATTGAAAGTGAGTTGTGAAGGTTTTTTTGTTTGAAATCACCACCCTCTAAGCCAATGCTCCAGTTCTGGGACAAGATAAAAATCATTCGATGGTAGGTCGAGACTGTATGGTGGATTTACGAAAATGTCCTATTGAAATTGCTGAGGAGCCAGTGGGTTACACGAAAGCTGTGAGAGCAAGCATCGTCAGAACGATTTATCAAGTCAGTTATGTCCCTTCGATTGGGGTGAATACCTCCCAGCGAAAAATGTGTGCATCCATTGTTTCATTTAGGTAATGTCATATAGAAAATCCATCTCCATCTCATAACTTATCATGAAATTCAAAAAATCTTCTCTATCAGTACTGTAATGGTCAAATCCAAAGTTGCAGTTTTGTGGTTGTCAGTCAACATCGTTGGCACGCAACGATTGCAAACTTTTCTAGATAAAGAGTACAAGGCAAGTCTCGAAATTTCCGAAAATCCACTTATAATGAGTTTTAGAGTTTGCCTAATCACTTGGTCAACTCGCTGAAATTTTCAAAATCATAACAGACAACGCGATTACTCAAAAAGATGTTTCCGTGCACTCGACTCATCAACGATCAATTTCACTTATGCCTGCAATAAACGAACAACAACCAGAAATAACCTGTTGGATGCGCAGTCCATTTTTTCGATTATATTTTTGTTTCTGGGTTATGATCGTGTAATAAATGATCGTGAAAACTCGCTTGAATCACACCAGAATTATTAGTTTGAATTTTTAACGAGAGCAAGCTTTTGGTTCGGATCAAATATTAACTTAATTTGGTAAGTAAGTAGGCTGAAGAGCACTGAGTACATGGGCATGAATTTGATTCAATATATCTGAAGAAGTTACAGCAGAAGATGGTCTCGACCCTTCAGCATCATGTGTTATACGGACACATTCAAACATGGATAAGAGAACCTGTCAATGTAAAATATAAGTGGCTGTTTTTCTGTTCCTTTAATGGTTTTTCTATGTGAGTGTTATATTTCATTATTTATTTGTTTCTCCACGAAATGCCTGTTTTTAAAAACTATGACTGAACTCAATTTTCAAGGTTTTCTCAATGGTTCTTCGTAGGTTTGTTTCCAAGTAAACCCAAAATGATTTGGTCGACAATGGCACTTTCAAATGAGCAAAGATCGAGCTACAGAGCTTAGATCAACTTTTACGCGAAAAAAAGTTTTAGCTCGAGAATGATATTTCAGAAGAGAAATTTGATGGGCGTTTACTACATTGTTCCATTCTACATTTTGGTGGCCTAAGGGGAGCAGGTTTCAATACTATTAAGCACCATCAAAAAGAGTTTCTGGAAATCCGTAATTGACATTGAGCTGATTTTGCTTCGGTTGAAATATTCACTTCACTTGGTAAGTAAGAAAGTAGGCTGAAGAACACCAAGTACATGGGCATGAATTTGATTAAATATATCTGGAAAAGTTACAGCAGAAGATGGTTTCGAGCCCTTAGCATCATGTGTTATACGGCCACATTCAAACTTAATTATATGGGTAACAAAACTTGTTAGTATAAAATATAAGTAATGTTTTCTTGGTTCCTTAAATGGTTTTTCTATGTGAAAAATAATTCTCTTCTAACATTAAAAATTATTTTGTCTTCATAATTACAGAACAACGAATGCAATTTTCTTTCTATATAAAGTAAATCTTCCAAATTTTTTCTACTATAGTAGAAACGAGAATACTTAATTTTCATTCATCTTAATCTATATATCACAATAGTTTCTGACCTCTCTTCAAAATATTTTAAGCTTGAAAATGAGTGTATTGTGTAATGTCTTTTTGAATTCTCCTTAGAATTTCCACTGTGTTTTTAGAAGTATGTATTTTTTGAAGAATGCATATTATCGCCATCTAGTGTACTTATTTCGAATATGGAACAGATACCTTCTTCCTCACAAAGTAGATAACATTAAAGAGGAAATACTCGTAGGGTATTGATTTTCTTGAAAAGGCTACAGCCGCCATTTTTACTCCTGAATTTCACAATTTTTCACTAGACATAATATGTTTAGTATTATACATGTTATATCTAGTGGAAAATTGCGAAATTCAGGAGTAAAAATTAATTATGATTAATAGAAACGGACTCATCAAATTAATTACGTCATCTTCATTTTTTTTGACTCTGAGTCTGAGCTGTAATTAATAATGTAATCATGTTATTGTATGACTAGGTTTTAAAGTGAGAAATAATATTTCATCCCAGCTTAGAATAAAAATCAGTTAGTTCTGTTTTAAGAGAAATCTCGATAGTTTCAGATGTTTACATTTTAATTATAATTTGTTATTCGTTGAATTTGATTGATATCACTTAAAATACCTTTTGACAAAAATAGTACAGTATGTTTTATGCTAGATGTAATTTTCACGTGAATGATAATATATAAATTACACTTTTATGACGAATCGCAAGCGCGAAACTAGTTTTCAATATGACACGTTACTGTTGGGTTTCTATTAATCAGGTTATATAGTAGTCACATCTTAAGTATGAAAGATCAAATAAGATCGCAGTTGCTACTATAGGTTTACTGATTTAAACGCCCACTTTATTTTCGCCCCCCGCTCAAATACTCTGGCGATTTCAACAGTAGTGACAAAAAATTGAAGATGACTGAACTGCTGTTCATGATGAAGGGGGAAAAAGTCGCAAATCTGCCAGTGCAGACAACATTATTCAAAGAGTTATCTAAGCGGTTATGGAAACTCGGCGGTTCACAATAAATAAATTATCGATGAGATATCCGGAAGTTTCAAGTTCTGTACTCTGTCATAACTGGATAGTTACGCTTCAAAAAAGTTTGTGCTCGCTGGGTCCCAACGGCTTTGAAGTTTCTTGACCGTTACAATACTGATGGAGATTTTAAAAATTCATTGTGACACGTAATGAGAGACATGGATTCTGTATGAAATGCCAGAAATGACACAATAATGGATCAACCAAAATTCTCCTACAAGACCCACAAAATTCAAACGAACCTTCAATAGCTTCAAGGTCTGGGCAATATGCAATGCTCATGGGAAGCTATTCAAAACAAACGAAGAATCATGCTGAGTGAAATTGTTCTGATCCACAACAATGCTCGTCGTGTCGTGTGGTGTAACCCAACGACTCCTTTAGTAATTTCAGTGAAACGTTTTTGAACACGCACCATAGAATTTCAATATTTTCTCTGAAAAAAAGCAGTGGCTTGGAGGGCGGCGTTTCCAAGCAAACTGGAGTATTGCAAAGCTTTTTCAGCTTCTTCACACATGTGATGATCGTCAAGATGATCGTTGTTGTATTGTATCGTACTTTTGGTAATAAAGTCTTTTTTGTATTCACGGCATCGGAGGTTGAAGAAAAACCCTCGTAGCTGCAAAATAAAAAATTCTATTCGACAGTTGTTAAATTATAGTTGTTTGGATGCTATGAAGGCATAGTTCAAAATAGAGGAACATTTATTACTAAAAACATATTTTGTTTAGAATAACTATGAGGAAACTTGACTTAAATTCACAGAGACATCAACATTTTCAGATTGTCGTCAACTTCAGTTCATTTAAAAACATCAAAATTCAGAAGTTATTTGTTGATTTTTAACGTTGAATTTCTTCAATTTATCAATTCACATCATTCCAACTAGGTTGAATTCTCTGGAACTTTCAATGTTTATTCGATAAATTTAAACCTATTTATTCAGCAAGAAATTTGTGTACGTTTTCGAAACTATTAGTTTTCACTTTGCAGTCTAATAATTATCAAAGAGGACAGGCTGAGTTCATTATCTAATTATACGATTCTGATAAAGAGATTTAGCACCAGTTGCAATGAATTGATTTTGAAACTCTACTGACACAACAAACAATTTATCACCACTGTAATTTTTTATTTAACTTTGTACAGGAATCAAATCAAATACATTCTATGTAAGAGCACAGCTACTGTCACCGGTGCCGGAACGGCACAGAGTAAGGAAATTACTGTTACCCTTTTAGTAAAAAGTGAGCCGTTGGTGGAAGGGGAATCGTTAGGGGGTCCGCCAGTGCTTCCAAACTGGACAAGGTGCTCTCTCTGATTTCTTGACGAGGTTTTCTACTTTGCCCGCATCTACCTTTTCCTTGGTAGCTGAGTTGTTTCCCCTTAAGTGAAAAGTGCGCCTATATTGAAGGGGAATTCGGAGGGTGAATATCGAAACAATAGTTCTAGCGATAGCACTTTTCGATTGTATACATTCAATTTTTAACTCTCTGTCTGAATTATTCACTCAATTTATTACAGAAAATATATGAATATACGGGTACTACTGTCCGTAAACATTCCATCTTCAGTTCTTCCTATGAATCAATTACCCAATAGTTGCAACAGAATATGTATAGAAAAATATTATTTAATGAATACCCGTTCATAAATATGGGAGTATTTGAATATAAAAAAAATATGATCTACCAAAATAAAATATGGTGCGTTCGCCAGCAAGAATGCTAGAAGTTGTCTTGAAGTCTTAAACTCAAGAAAAACTAGGTCGGCCTAAATAAGAAAATAAGAAATTTCGGACCTACATGCAAATTATGCTGTACGCTAAATGCACCACTTTGCCTGAAAAAAAAAACACCATCGCCACTTTAGCGAAGAAACATGACTGCATTTGGGATCATGGGCTCGACTTCACTAAAGGTCGATGGAAGAAATGTCCCGTGGTCGCGGGACTGAAGTAGGTCGTTTCAGCAATAACCAAAACATCGTTTGATTTGTTTAATTGTAGGATTTGAGAATATTTGTGAGTACGTAACACTTAATTGAACAAATAACCGACTCTCTATACTTGCAAAAATTTTTCTTGTACAAAAAAGTGCTTCTTTACGTAAAGGGCGTTCTGAAATTAAATTACTTTAATTTATTATTCTCCTTTTTCTTCTGATTAATTTTTCATAGGCCTGTATTTATTATACAATTTTCCAAGCATTTCCGGATCAATACTTACTTCCGTTACTATCCTTCTCATTTGTCGACAGGAGGGTTTGGTTACTTTATGATTATTCAAAGGGTATTTATGCTCTTGATGTAGTATATGTACTAATGTCACATACAATGATTTGTCTATAGTCATTAATCTCATGTCATGTATGCGAAATATATTATATAATAGTATGTTTCTCCGTTGAAGATCTAGCCTGAAATGATTAATTACAACAGGCATTCGCCAAATCATTCCTACTTCGCTAATGTTTCCTGTAAATGTAAGATTTTGTTCAATTCCAAATATGTGTGTGACATATTACCCTTCCTATTTTTCAAATCTCATTCAATTTGAGCCTCTAAATTTTGAAATATTGACGTTTTGTCTTTTGAGAGTATCAGGTTCTCATTTGCTGTATAGTAAATTTATTCTATCATCAAATAATTTTTTTCTTCATATTTTTTATACAAAATACGAAATCACAAGAGACTACAGACCACTCGTGAGATACCACTGAGGCCTATTAAATTTTATATTTGTGGAAATGTTTATGTTAATAAATAATAATATCACGAATCAGTTTCTGCAGTCCAAAAGGAAGTGAAAACTATTATACATGGTATTTTACAGTACAGACGATATTTTTGTTGTATTTTCCGCAGGAAAGCCTACTTCTTCTTGAAATATTCGCATTTAATTTCAATCCTATACAAGATAGAATGGACTGTGAAAAAAAATTATTTATCTTCATTTAAACTACACTTACATCTAACATTATGAATCAAACGCATTCTGAAATCTATTATTTTAATTTTTCTTAAACAATAATTTTTATACCTATTGTATGATTGTGAATGGCAATGCTCCACTTTCCTATGCATACATATCTTAACATATTGCAATCATCACAGGTTATTTCGTAGATCCCACCCTTTTCTAAATGTACTATCTAATCCTTCAGAGTACCTAAAGAAATATTCCCAACAGGAGGAGGTTGTTAGGCAGAAAAATTTGATATGTTGTGGGTAGCTACAATATTATTAGCTGGTCTACCAGATACACATCAATACATGATCATGGGTATTGAAAACTCTAGTATTGATTCTCCTCCTCACTCTTCCACTAAAAAGATAGGTATCACATGATATTTGGGTGGTTTGGAGGGTTATCAGAAGTCAGTAGCATTGTACAATTCAAGCATACCTAGGAATTGGTGTGAAGAAATACCTTTTTTGCAAATGATCAAAAACAGAGCAATCAGAATACAGGTCTTTCGATATGTCTGTATCGGAACGAAGAATTCGTGTAATAATCAATGGAAGATTACAGGTGATTGTCGAAATCATTATTAGATTGGATTGAAAACAACAAAAATTATAGTTGGAAAATAATATACATTTGTTATGTTCATTTTTGAATTTTTCTGTCTAAACTTCCACCTCGATAACATTTTTCATCATTTTCTTGACTAAGAGTCTGATTCCGTTGCAAAGTCGTGATGGATTCATGTTTCGAAGAAGAATGAAGGGTACGCTAATTTTCGATAGTTGGTACCACTGTCATTTCAATGAATTTCATATAATACCGTTCATGCTGATTAGAAATGGAACAAAACAGCGAACGATTGAAAATTTGCGTACCCATCAATATTTTTCTTTAACTTCAAAGTTGTTAGTATTAGAAAAAACTCTATACTTACTCATTTCGTCCATTATTCGGACCTCTATTGGTCTATTTCACGAAGTATAATACTATTGATAGATTCAGTTAATTTACTACATTTCAATACTAAATAAAAATAATTTGATCTTCCACATTCAGATAAAAAGTGGTGAATTCCTCATCTTCTATATTCACACATTGCGCTTACTTTTTGATCAATATAACATACCAAGTAAAAACGTACATTCAGATTTAGTCTCACAATTTAAGTTAAATTTATTAGACTTTTCAATTAAAGATAAAAATTGGTTTATTTATAAGTTATTCATACATTTACAGATAATTTTTTTCAATACTTCATCCGTTATTTTTACTAGGTTTTCTGACAAGCTATCGTCTCTTGATTTCAGGTGTTTTCTGTTTTAAAATTATTTTTTCTAATAATAAAATTTGACGTTTCGACTTTTCTTCAACTCCATCAAAATATCATCATCTTGGGTTATATCTACATTCGAATGAACTATTATTCTAGGCCAAAATAAAAAAAGTCAATTAATGACAGAAATGGTTTTGAATATCCGAATATCTGCTCACACTTTAGAATAGTTCCGACCGGTAAATCAACTTCGAAATGAATGAATGAGTTCTACATAATGGTATGAAATACTGAATGGATAAGATCTTCAATGGACTCTACATTCTCCGTAATAACCAAATCACCCATAAAAATAAACACATAAGTGACAAATATCTTATAATACGAAAAAGTGTTGGGTTTTTTTGGCTGTTAAGCTTAATTGATGCATGTACCTCGCTAACAAATTATTTATCAGTTGTCAATATTCACAACTTATTGGTGATTTTATGCTAAATTCTATATAAATTATGTGAAATCACCAAGGAACATGCGTTCTGAAATTGTGAATGTGTACGAAACTGTAGAAGAAGGCATAAATTCATCGATTTATCCTTAATCACCAGAAATCAGTAGATCCACGACCGACGTAGGAAATATAACGCAATTAACTAATGAATCAGGACCATAATAAGCGTTTATCCTAGACCGAATGTAATTGAAAGCCATTGTATTTTGGTCGATGTTTATCAGATATTCATTTTCTGCTTAACGACTTTACAAGTGAATTAAACTGTTACATCAATAATAATGGTTTACATGCTAGTAGTATCGTTGTATATGTTCAGGTTGTCATTATATCATGATCAATAATTGTATCGTTTTTCCTATTCGTGATGTACTGTGAAAAGTGCACTAAACTCAACTTCTACTACCAGGTGAAGAACTAAGAACGTCCACCGACCATATCTCAGAAACGGATTAAATTACATGGTTTTACACCAGAGCCTGAATGTTTGAGATTTTGATATATGGCTGGATTATTTCAACTGGCTTCGAATTTCGTACACAACGATCCTAAACTACTTTCACGAGTTTTGTACATAGATAATAGTAATGGGGGAATAAATCGCTATAATATGGACTACTAGTTCAAACTGTTATTGGAGATAAAAATTCAGAGTTTCTAAGAAACGAATCAACACTTCTTTAAGAAGATATACTCTTAGTAATTCGTTGCCTGTTCTTACAACATGATGGTTGCTCATAACATTATTACATATATGCATTTTTTTACACCAAACATACCCATAGGTGGATAAGACGTGAAATTTTATTTATTTGACTATCCAGATCTCCACCTAACTTACTTAGATTTTTATTTGTAGGGCTGAATTGAAGGTCTCGTTTACACCAATATGTTTTGACTGTCTATGGTTGATAATATATTTAGTTTTGATATATTTGATATTTGCTATAATTACTGTGTCGTCGGCATATCCAATGATTGCTTCTCCGTTGATTTCAATGACTGATAGAATAAATTGTTCAGTTGCCCACCCAGTACAATTATCGGGGTAACAAGTCTGGAATTATTTCAAAAATGCTAATTATTTGTATTGTTTTTTTTTACAAATCCAATTTTCTTGAATGTTTCAAAGTTTTTTAAGCTTAAAAAATACATTTAGAACGACAATTCGGAACAAAAAATTATTATTGAGAGATACAATAAAAGTTCACAGCTTTTTCCAATTTATAATTGATTCAGATTCATGAACTGATACAAAACTTTCGTCTTAAACTTTCAAAGATTCAACGATCCATAACTAAAGTTTGTGCGAAACAATAGTTCACTCGTATATCTTAACTTAAGAAACACATTGGGATGAAGCCAAGGTGAAAACATTCTTTTGCCGCAATAATTCAGAAAAAACCAAATCTACAGTTGAATTTCAATTAACCACATCAAATAGTGATTTTGCGGAGTCCAAATTAAGTTTGACATTGCATGAATTTGAGCAACTAAAATTTTATATTGAAAATATATTTCGATGATAGTTTTTGCTGATTTAGACTCAACTCTAAGAGGTACTCCACCCTAACTGTTATATTTTTATCATATAAAAGATGGTAGAATGAAAAAAAAAACAAATATGTATCGATTGAAAAAACTTTCTTCTTTTGCCTGGTATGAGCATTGTCTAGGTGGAGTTAGATAACTCTTCGAAACATCATTGAATTGATTGGAATATATTCAAAACTTGTATTTGTAATTGTAATTTCCAATGTAGTATTTTTAACCCACTTCAATGTTCAAATGTATATCGATAGATAAAAACTGACAAGGTTATTTTAAAATAGTTTCTTCTTAATAAAATAGTGTTATCCAAAATAGATCAAATAATGTGTTTTTGGGCAGTACTGTATAATTAAAAGGTTTAGTGCACAAATAACCTATGTTCCATATCAGCAATGGTATTCGATAGCCTTGAAATAACCCTAGCGCCGTCGCTTAGGTTCTTTCTGCGGTAAATTTCATACGTGACGGTTGGCGGCTTTGATGATATCACTTGATGATATTGCTCTGGATTGAAAGATTCATAATACAATAATAGTCGACTCAAAGGTTACCTAGTACTGAGTGGTTAGTTTTTGTTAATTGAGTGTTATTTTGTAGTTGATTATTACATTATTATGATTATGACTTATAACAAAAAATTCCATTCATACAAGTATAACTTGAAGTAAATTGTGTTTCTACTTAACTTTGTTAAGGTTTTTTCTTGAAGTTTTCGGAATTTCTGATAATAGAATCAAAAGAATAAATCAATGTTCTGTCCTTCACAAAAGCAGATATGAGGGAAAAATTTTAAAGTCGAAAAGCTCTTCCAGGTAACGTTTGAGTCAAAAAACAGCAGCAGATGGAAAATGTCAAGGGAACCCATTATAGGGAAAAGCATCTACCTTCACATTGCTTAAAACTGCCAGTCCTCCGTAACTACCAACAGAGAAAGCTAATCCTTCAGAGAAAATATCTCATCAAAGTTATTTCGAACGGTTATATTTCACTTTTAGCTGAACATATTACTAGGCTATTAAATTTTCAAAATTTGTCGTGTTTTGTACAGTGAAATTTTGGGTTGTAGGTTCCAATCATCAGAAAAAATTAGACGATGTAAAAAGTTGATTTAGTACACTGTTGGATATGAAAACTTCTGTGAAATTATCATCCAATCGCCAACAATTGACAAGGAGTTGCCAGAAGCTGAATAAGCCAATAGATCCAGATCTTTTTACACATACTGTAGTGTGAAATTCACACTTTTTCGATTCAGGCATAGTAAAATTTCATATACTTATGTACTTATGTATTATACTTTATATGTTCATATTTTGTTCATTATGAAATTGAAGCAATTTATGAAAGTGAAAAGTTCAATCGTTTGTGTCCTACTCACTTTTAAACATTATGACGTTACCTGCACTTACGGGATATGTCACTTCATGAAAAAAATCTTTTCTCTTACCTGAAACAAAAAAAACTTTTAGTTTAACTTTAAAAAAATATGAAAGTGAAATTTTATTATCATAAGGTTATCTAGTGATTCTAATTATACCTTCAATTAATCATTCGCTCATTGTTCTACACCATTATGTCTTCCACCTTTGCCTTGAATACAATTTATTCTATTTCCAGTTTCACTTCATTTGAAAAAGATGAATTAGAGAAGATTATTTATTTGATCGCATTGGTCGTAGAGCATGTGATCGATACTAGTGATGTAAAGCCAATATTCTTGTCTCCAGCTATACAAGAACTCTTTGTAATAGAAGTAGATGAAATGTTACATCTCAAAGTCATTGAATCTTTGCAATCTGCTTGGTGTTCACCTCTTTGGATTGTCCCTTGGAAGTCTTTAGAATATGGGGTTTGTTTTGATGGTCGAAAATTTAACAAGGTTACCATTTCTGATTCATATCGGAAGGCGCGTTGTTAGTAAACTCTAAACTAATCTCCTGGTCCGAAAATTGCTTTCGCTGTATACAGTGTAGATGTGGATACGTCTCTTCGGACATATTTCTTTTGTTATTTAAATGACATTATTATCGCTATTCCTGCTTCCAAACTCCATATGGAAATTCTTAATAAATTATACTTTAGGCTGAAATTTGTCGTTAGTCTTTTGGAATTTTTGGCTTTCGTTGATCATAAGAATAGTCTTAGCACAGATGACGATAAAGTCTCTGCTATTTTGAATTATTCTGCTCCAAAGAATACTACTGAGATAAAACGTCTCATAGGCCTCATTTTTTGATATCGTCGATTCATAAAAGATTTTTCTACCATATGTCGATCTTCTTCATGTCAGGTGAAAAGGCCAATCTATTTCTTGGACTCCTGAAACAAAGAACGTTTTCGTCGACATAAAGAAGCGTATTATTTCTAGCCCTATTCCTACAAGTCCTGATCTAAGACCTATGTAATTTAGTCTGATGATAGTGATTCTGATCTGTACCAGAGATTAATCTAATCAATCATCCTTCTTTATCCTGTTCTTTCTCCGCACTTTTCGTAATTGACGTAAGTACATTTAAACCATGTAACAAATAATTAAATACTGTAGCACCTGTTCCTCCTGTGTATTCTATTCCTTGAAATTTTATTGGAATTGGAGACATACATTTGTCAATATTGAACGTATTTGTTAATATTTCACGTGATCCCATTTTTTTTCTTGATAAATCTATGGATACTCCTACATGAAACACCGTTTGCGACTATAAATCGTTTTTGTAACCAGTAAATTGCAATTTAATTCTCCCCGAATCCCTGGAGTTTTTTCTTTTCTCTCCGACATATTCGAATTTATTAGCGACGACCACTGCAGTGTAGATATTGTTTGTATTTTCATGTAGTTTACTTTCACATAACTAGATCTACACATCACTGTACAAATATGTTTATCGCTTGAACAGGATTAAAACGTAGCGTCCGGTGGACTATTATGATACGAATTTCCTGCGCAAATTCCCATCGCTCTTGTCACGTTACGTGAAATCTCAATTATTTATGGTTCGAATATAAATATTCAATTTGAAAAGCTTTATGTATCAATAAATTTTTTTGGAATACATTCCAATTTTCAGTTATTAAGTTAATAATGGTTGAGATAAATATTTTGTTCCAAATAGATATAGATATTTGGCAGTATTCATTAGATTTTATTGAAATAATGAGAGATATCAGCGTCATATCTAGGGTTATATGTTTTTATAAGAGCATTGTCCATAAAATAAGTTTCCTAAAGAGCTGAGGACGCTAGGAACACTATTAGACGGGATTTGACGAGATTGACTTATAGCTTGACTCCCTATCTCCCAGTTCTTGCCCCTGTCTACAATACAAATTTTTGTCTTTTTGTATGCATAAAACGTTCCTTGGGTAGATATTTCGTCCCAACTGAATGAGATGTATGGAGAAAAGTGTATAAGTGAGCAACATTTGCGCAAATGGTGCAGAGAACTCAAAGATGGACTTATGGATTTAAATAGAACTATGTCTCATACTCCCCTTAGAGCCCACACTTGAATTTCAGGAATTATCTTCTCTTTACTTAATTAAATAAATACTTGGGAAGGAATCATTTCATAATCGACTAAGAGCTAAGAGTGGAGGTTTAAAGCAATACCAATAAATCATTAAATGCCAATAAACATGTTTTCCATTGTGAAAATTCGTTGGAAACCTTATTTTATGGATACGCTTTGTAATACAAATATCTGTTATTTGTCAAAGTAATTTTTCAGCTTTTCCAAATTTTGAGTATTAGAGGAAATATTCAGTTGTAATGATCATAGAAGTTTTGTCTTTTGATATTTCTCCGCGAACAGAAATTGTAGAATTGAATGAAGGTGTATTGGTGTGGTTGCATTCTGTATCTAAATCATAAATACATTTCACTAACCAAATCAACTTAATCAACTATTTATGGTCATTTCGAGCCACATTACAAAACAAGAATTATCGTAGAACAAAATAAAAAGTATTCGAAATTCAATACATTTCAAATTTGTGATGATAATGGTGAATAATCTGAATCTCTTTACCTCATATTTAAAAAAAATTTGATTAATCTACATAACACAACCTTCGAATGCCTACAAATTTTTACAGCGAAATCAAAACATTTTGGATCTCAAAATCAACAGTTTGAGTTTCGGAATTTCTCATAATAATAGTATAAAATATCTTTTTGCTTAGAATATTTGGTAAACACTACGTCATTATATGATTTTATTCCACATAAAACCTGTTTTCCCTTCCGCGATGAAAATTGCTAATTACGACTATGCCTCGACTTTATTGAAGCTACGAGTACAGGTTTTTTATCATTTACATTCAAACTTTATAAAAGAACAAAAAAGATTGTATAAAAGCACATTGGCAATTAGATTTTATCCGTATAACGAGAGTTCATGGAAGTTTCTCGTAATAAAAGAGCTTTCTCGTGACTATGATTTAACACTAGGTGAATATAAAATATGGAGGCAAAAAAATAACAAGACCTTGTTTGTTCGAGAGTAATTGTAAATTGGGATTGAAGCGTTCCACTGAATATAATTTCTGAAGTTCAAAAAGAGCAGTGAGATTGAAAACTATATATACTATGAATTGATAGATGTATGAATAACGTGATTGATAAACAACATATAAAAATTATAAACCTTAATTACAATTCAATCCGAATCTTTATGTTAAAAATGTCCTCTATGCATCATTATGAAAATATAATGAACTAAGTTTGTATAATAACGAAAAATGGATATCTGAGTAAATTAACAACATGAACCAAAGTTGGTATCTATTTTTGAGGGCAGTGGGTTGTGGCAGGGTCGCCATGTGTTGATTGAAGGTGAGGGAACTCAAACTAGTGGAAAGTTAATAAAACCATATCTTCAAAGTCACTAGCATATTTTCAACTCATTAATTTAATAACACTTATATTATCAATAACGTTCATTGGGCTTCGACAGTGAGTGAGTACATTAATAACATATTATCTCTGTCTCTATATTGCTGATTTTCATATTTATACAAAATAATGTCATGGGATACAATGTAAAAGCTCTAGATACAAGTTTTGTTATAATTTGATGAGTTATATAAATAACATTTAGAATGATTTATTTTTTAATGAATAGCTAACAATTCCTTTATGATTGTGGGTGTTTTAATTTCACTTTTCTTGAATCCTCGAGTCAATTCCGTCGTAACTTTGACTGATTAGTGTCGAACACGCACTATTCGAAACGTCTATAGTTATGACTGTAACTTACCCCATTGAATTCAGTGGGTAATACTTTACTTGTAGAAGTAAGTCCAAAGTCATTTCCACTTAGACTATTTTTTTAATGCTCCGACACTAATTTCACTCCAATGTCTTGAACCTCATGTTTCAATTCTTCTCCTCCCATATTCCTTAGTCAATTTCGGAATTTTTTAATATGGAACCATGCAGTCATTGTATTTATACTAACCATCAATGTTTGCAGGATCGCTATGTCCTCCAATCTTCAGAATTAGTGTATAGTCGCAGCTCAAACATTTAATGACACTCATACTGTCTATTACTTTTACTGACATCAGTCAACACGTCGGTGACTGAGTACATTGATAACAATGTCACTGTCTCTCTATATTGCTGCTTCTCATATTTATATAATATTTTGTTACAAGGTAAAAGTTATAGATACAAGGTTTGTTATAATATTAATGTCGCGTTTCTAACAGTGATTATTAACCGAGTCTAATTTCTAGTTTCTGATTTAGCGAGACCTATAATTAACCTTACTATTCTTTAACGACAATCTAATTTAACAAACGTCACAGCATTTATTACAAATAGGTTTGTGCACTGTAGAAAAACGGTTTTTCTACTAGATAGACGCAAGTTATTCGTTATCCAGATCACTTCTAATTCTTGTGTACCTTGCAGTCCAGCTCCAATTATGTGAAGAGCAGATGTCTTTCAGATAGTCCACATCAGGGTTACATACAAACTTGAACTAATTTTGCAAGTCTTCCAAATTGAATCGATTTGGATAATAATCATGGTAAATAAAATCCAGTTAGCAAGGAACAACTTGAATAAATCACACAAAGAAGTATTGAATAATATGCTGGATTCAATCGAAGAATTATCACGAAAATAATCGTCTGAGTAGAATTCCTCCCTAATCATGTAAAAACTTTAGATAATCACGTTCCAATAATGTGAAAATACAAGCCGACAATGATAAAAGAAGTGGAAATTTGCTTCATACCATTTAAAAGATATTGCACGCTCTATAACTGCTGTTTTCAAAGCAAACTCTCGAGTATCTCAGAAACCTAAACTAATTATTTATCATTCAATCACTACATAAAAACGGAAAAGAAGCCTTTATAGCAAGAGCCAAAAGAACAACTTGATCCATGAACTAATCATAACCAGTAATTCGTTAACAAACACACTACAATTCATTTGAAAATGTTATGAAAAGAGTAAAAGCTGGAATATTCCAAGATTGTTTGGAATGAAACATTTTTATTAACTCTTCAAATTGTTACAATACATGCTTATAATAGACTTGGCCTGATAAGGCAATTGCTTCTATTAAATTGTTAAATGATCCCTTCGCAATTTTCAGACGTGATCAGTTCTAGGCATAATTAAGGAGAAGGTGACCTAATTGGAGTAATGAAATAATTTTCACAGTGTAGAGTAACCAAACCCTATTTTTGAACAAGAAGAACTGATTTAAATTTAAATAAAGTTGGCAATTTGTAGATTCCTGATTGGTCAAATCACAGCTGATTTTACACAGCTCCTTTGACATATATTATAATTAACAACTCCTTAAATTGTTAACAAATAATTTCCATTTTGTTCTTTCCGCGTTCTTCATATATTTTTTTTCTCTAAATATGAAAACAGTTCTAATCAGGACTATTTTGAAAATGAACTCAGATGATTGATTGATGATTGATGAAACCTGGCTAAATGAAGTCATTACAAATTCCAAAATATGGATAGATACATCTATTCGAGTCAAAAAAATGGTTTTTTCAAAGGATTTTCTTCAGGTTTGAGAAATCCATCTGGAGAACGCAAACTTTTGATAATCCTTCATGCGGGATTTCCAAAAAAAATGTTAGTCGGTGTTCTAATTGTCTACATTAGATGAAAATGCGAAAGTGGTTGCTTGCAAAGCTAACCAGGTCCTTATTCAATTAAATTGTATCACATACAGACTATCGATGATTCATTTCTATATGATATACAACTCTGGGGAAGTGCCAGTAAGAGTAACATCGAAATTATTCAAAGATTCCAGAATACTAAAGAACATCATCATGCACCCTGGTACTGCAGAAACAGTGGCATTGGGTCTTGAAATAGAAACTGTTTGCCAAATTTCCCGGTAACCAAGAACAACGGCTACTTCATCATGTGAACGTCAAGGCAACTTAACTCCTAGAGAACACAAACATGACTACAAAACTTACGAGGATTGAAATCTTCGAGTTAGTCTAATGATTATTTAGTGAGAAAGCAGAACATAGTGCGGATAAGTATATCTCGCTGGTTTTAATGCTATTAAAATAGACTCTAAGGTCCAATAGGTAGTGAGACCCTAGTTTTAATTTGTGCTTTTTAAAAGAAAAAACCAAAAATCGCTGATAGTAAAGGAGTTGCCAATAGCGAGTAAAGTAGCAAAAGTATACATTAAATTCAACTCTCATTTCCTGGAATGGAAGGACAAAAATAAGGCTAACAGCTTTTTAGAAAACGTAGTAATCGTTTATTTTAATCACATATCTAGAAAATGGAAACCCCTAGGGTTACGGAAAACTTATTCAATTTTAAAATCTAC
Organism: Diorhabda carinulata; assembly: GCF_026250575.1. NCBI lineage: Eukaryota > Metazoa > Arthropoda > Insecta > Coleoptera > Chrysomelidae > Diorhabda > Diorhabda carinulata. The sequence goes on along the minus strand of NC_079472.1, from coordinate 8,764,083 downwards.
AAAATCAATTAAACAAAATGTGGATATATCCAAATATTCTCAATTACATATCAAATTGAAATAAAATCTAAAGGATCTGAGTCCAAAGAAGCGAAAGCGTTTTTTATAAATGAATTTATTGGAAAAGCCCCAGATGTTAATTATTCATATTCAAGAGTAAGTAAATCTTAATTTTCAATCTAAATGTAAATGTAAATATGAAAAATGAAAAAGAACTACATGAATCTTCGTTGAAAAATTGTATTTCAACTTTTTTTGAGATGACAATGATCTAGCAAATATTTTATCTATCTAGCAATAAGAATATATCCTGGTATAGCAGATATCGTGACAGGATTTAATCTTTTTCTACCTTATTTGACATTAACGGTTAAATTTCCATGATTTATAAAATTACAACTGAAAATCCCTTGACGACTATTCAATTAGAACATATAATGTAACTCATGTATAATACTAAAATATAATCTAAACGAGAAAATTTCATATTACACAGGGAATATCTGATAAAAAGTAGCAGGAGGATAAAGCACAAGTATTTTATTTCTGATATATATTCGCCGAATAAATATTTTGTGCAGACGGAACTATCACTGTTTTAATAAAGTCGAAAAAGCAACGATATTACCGATTTAAATGTAAAATATCTACTTTATTTTTCAACCTCAAAAAATAATTCTAAATAAAGTTCATCCCGAAATTACTATTCACAAGGGTTATATTCCCCCACGCTTCGACAATCAAGGAACCGTAGCCAAGGCGATCCCATCTTTCGCACCACTATTAGAAAGGGCAGCGCTGAGAACAATACAAGAGATGGTACCGAGTCGTTAAAGGAACTCGTTTCGCCGACCTCATCGAAGCAAAAAGCCAACCAGGTCCTGCGAATTGGTAGGAAGGAAATACCGGAAGCAGTCTAAAGCGAAGACGAGACCCGGAACAGAGTAAGTGTCCCAAATTTTACTAAATTCGTGAAAGGGTTTCTGCGTCAATCCGTCCGAAATCGAGTGAAAGAGTCAAGGTGAGCCTATATAGCTCACTAAATTGTGAGGTAGGTCAGTAATAGTATCTGAAGTTATCGCCGAAGACAGTACTGGACGGCTTAGATTAAAATCCGAAGTGAGTGTGTGTTCAGCGTTTATGGAATTACTGTTCTCGGAAATTGAGTTTAACCGTTGTTTCGCTTTATCATAACTCCGTACCTCAGAAGATTCGTGAGGATATTCATACTGAACACACTGTTTACACTACCACTATATCAACACTCACAATCACACTGTCTGATGGGAGTTTTGATTACCAAGTTGTCTTCAGAGATGGAACCTATTAACATGACCTTCCTATTTTATAATAAATTTTTCCGCCAATGACCCGCGGATATATTGATAATTCTAGTGAGAGAACCTCACATTTATTACTTAACTAATAAACTATAGAATGGACGGTAAGGAATAGCCCCTTTGTCCCTAATTGAACTGTTCTCATAACGTAGAATCTCAATGCCTTCGAATGAGTCCAACATTTCATCGTTGGATACATTTTTCAATTATTTTACAATATTTATATTTATTCCATGATTATTAACGTCCGCGTGATCGGAATACTCGATGATCCTGTCTATCCATATTTTGAATGAGTTCACCACAGCTAATTTCATATATGCCAATCTATTCCAAATTTGCTATTTTATCCTTAAAATGAACCAACAGTTGCTACAAAGTATAGCTAGATTTATAAACGAATTTAGAATCCATTCTGTTGAAAGTTCCATCCTTTGATGTAAACTATAAAATGAATTAAAGGGTGTAATAGGAAATGGAAACTACTCATCTTGTGTTAGATTAAATGGTAAAAAGCAGTCGCGATGTACTTGCACGTAGACATGTTTCTCCTAAACACATCAAATTCTAGCTTTTCACTAGTTTTAATTACTGAAGTCTCTTAAATTAGAAGGAAATTTTGAACAGAGCTTTAGAATGATTTTCCTTTTTTATGAATACAGCGAAATATTGTCCACATTCCTAAATCACATCAAAGAAGTCAAGAATGTAAAAATTGGAGTTGGTTAAATTTCAATCTCCTTCATCGTCGACAAGCTAAAATTTACAGTACTCCACCCAATGGTACTGGTTATGCTTTCCAGATATGTAAGCTACGGAAACTTTGGATGCAATAATTACACATGTTTTCACTCTTGCAGAGTTAAAAAAATTAGACCCAACCACTTTTATAGAGGAAAGACAACGTTTGATGATTGGAGATTAGTTTACTATCATATTAATTTTGACTGCATAGGAATATTTCTTATGTTATAGAAACAAGAGCGGACAACAAAAGAAATAAAAACACCATTCGAACAACAGAAATGAAAATACTCAGAAACATATATGGGTACACACTAGGAGACAGAAAGAGAAACACATACATGACATGAATGTGAGATGGAAGACATAGTCAGATGGGGACGTAAACTTAGGAGAGCTTGGAACGAATAGGTGGACAGGATGACCAGAGAAAGATTAGCAAAAGTCGCACAAGACGGTGGATGAATTCATGGACATCAACATCTCAAGGATGACAAGCTGGAAACTACAGGCCTAAGGCCTACAATACGTTGAAGAAGAAGAAGAAGAAGATGAATATTTCACAATGATAAATGATTGCATATAAAGAAGCTTTTTCATATCTGACTGTTAAATATGATACAGTTTCTCTTGTGAATTTGAGGCTACTTGGTTGTTATTAAATTGAAATGAAATGAATATTAAATTGATTTCGGACTTTTTTCGTGCAAACATGAAAGGGGTGAGCAACAACACGTGAAAATTATTTACAGAATATCAGGTTACCCTTAGAAGGCGTATGAAAATAATCGAATAAAATTAAAAAATGGTTCTTCAAAATTTATCCAATTAAGTGGCACTTTATGTACGATAACCAAATTCAACATATTCTGCACATTTTTTATGACACAAGATTTAGTCTATATCACAAAATAAGAGATGGGGGGGAAAGTCGGAGCCTCGAATGAAAAACGTTTTTATTTTCAGAATTTCCGAAATTTGTGATTGAACTTCTCCAGACTTGTACTGGAAATAGAGCTAATTACATTTTTGTTAACATCTTTTTATATGATTTTACCCATTAACCACAAAAAGAATTCCTTGATATCGGTATCGGAAATGGACCAAATTCTCAAACTCTCCTATTATGGACGGAAGAGCAAAATATCTTATATCTTTCATTGCAACTCGTATATTTCCATGTATACGGAAGAGATATTCGGAGGGGTTCTATCTAATAAGAAGATATTTTTGGATGTGCAGAAGCTTAAACGTATTGGAGTCAGAAAGAAAAATTAAATTATAGGTAAGATTGGTACGATTCAATTGTTACATATTTGGGAAGTGACGACAATATTAATCTTAATCGTATAAAAAAACCATCTAATATGGAGCTATTACATTAAAAAGAAAACAAATTGGATCTTGTTTTGATCGGCTGTCAATAGCAGCTCTTTCATAGTTATTTTGTGGAATGAACTTACCAACTTTGAGGTTTTGGAAAGCGAACAATATTTCAATAATTTCAGGAGCGGGAAAGTACTTAGTTAGATTCTCTTTTATAAAATTCATTATGTGATAACATCAAAGAAATAGTGCCTTGAGCAAAATCAATTTTTCAAAATGGTAACAAGTAAATATTTACATTTATTTTTCACATACTTAGATGAGCTATTCCAGATTTATAACATTTGGTCAAATTGATATGTGATACGTCATTATGGTTATTCTATTTGTGAATCAATAGAAATTGAATAGAAGTATGGCAATATAGTATCACATGTCGTTCTCTTTGTTTTTATTTATGCAGTTGAAATAAGTTATTGTATTATAAAAATTATTTAGGGTGCAATATTATATTCCTAAATTGATTTTCAAAGTCTATCCTGGAACTTCTAAGTTTATATAATACGAATCGCATACTTGATGGTAGTTTTCTACATTCAAAACATAAAATGAGCTGCCAATCTGTTTTGGTGTTTTGATGGTATTTTTAGATCAGTATTGTTCCTGATTTCAGCAATTTTCAATGTTGATGTGATAGGTCTAGAAGATTATCTAGGAAATCTACTATATATACACATACTATCTTGACCCATATCGTGGTAATAATTTTCTTCCATTTTTTTCTGTTGTCTCCACATTCCATTCCGAACTCCTTCCTCCAATAAATCTCCTTATGCCTCCGCATATCATCTGTTTTTGGGTCTTCCTTTTTTTTCGTGTTCCTGCAATATTTACGTATAGCGGTCATTTTTTTGCCACTCTATCCATCTTACTCTTCTAGATCTAATGGCATTGCTGATTTTCTGTTTATCATACAAGTTCCTCATTTCCTAGTTTGTCCTGTTTCTCCATATATCTTCCTCCTTTTTCTTGTTCTTCTCCACTTTATTCAGTATCCAAGTTTCGCTTGCATAAAGTACTGTCGGTCTGATGACTGTATGATAGATATAGCATTTGCGAAATGCTATTGGAGATTAGTGTCTTGTTTATTATTCCTTTCTCTTGCTTCTATCTTTTTTTGCTCATCACCATTGTCTATGATTAGTTTCTAAGATAGATGTAACTGTTGACTTGCTTGAATTCAGTTATCTTTTATATGTTTAATTTTACTTCATTTTCATGCGTTTTGTCATTTTCGTGAATTTAGATTTACCTTCGTTCACTTTCAGATTAGAAGCTATTTCTGCCATTTCTATGGAAGCCCTACACATACTTCTCAATTCTATTGTACTTGTTGGGAAATGTACTATACTTGAAATTTATGCTCATTATCTTTCCAGTATTTATTATTCTAACCAGCATCGTTTATCATAAAATCAACATTCCACCAGAATATTTGAACGAATTGTTACATACGTCCAATTTTATTAAAATGAAGATCACAGAGTAATAAAAGTATTTGCTGTTAAATTCAGTGAGCTAATTTTTTATTAAGAATGGAAATATATATTTCAATTGTTCGTTGAAAAATATTTTACGAATACATTGGAATAAATCGAAGTTATAGAAATTTTTTTAAATGATGAATATCATAAGTCAATTTTATATTGAGATTAAGACTCCAATAGATTTTATGCCTAGAGGCCATATACATATACATTATTTCATCTTAATCCCAGCCCTTCATAATATGAATAGCTCAATATATCTCGTAGATTAGACTTTTGTATTCTCTTATATATATATATATATATATATATATATATATATATATATATATATATATATTTATATATATATATTTATATATATATATATATATATATATATTTATATATATATATATATATATATATATATACATATATATATACACAAGTTATCTGAAAAGTTTTCTATCCAAAAAAGAAATACGACAATTTTCTCCAGATTCATTTTTATTCATCACCTCAGTATCTTTTTAAGTCTATTCACTTTTTGCTCTATCTAGTCTTTGAAACCTTACCAAATGATATTTGCCATCTTTCTCCACAAATTACGTTTTCACTCATGCAAAAACGTCTTCATGTAAGGAAAATCTTCCTCCTACAAGGGAAACTTCGAGGTTAGAATACAGAAAAAAGTCACTGGTGATCAGATTTGACAAATACCATGGCTCGTCAAGCAATTCAAAGGTGTGTTGTCCAGATAGAAAAGAATTTTGTATTCTTTCAAATGGAGGTACTGTTTGCAATTTCTTCCTTCATCTTACCAACCAATCTTTCGCGATTCTCTCATGTTATTGCCTCACTTGAAAATAGTAAATTCATCACCACGTGAAATTTTCAATACAGATGTTCGCGAAATATCAAGTTTTAACAGGACATAAACATCTAAAGAATATTTTATTGAACCAGCTTAAACTGGTTAAACTGGAGCTCGTTAAACTTTTTTACTAATTCACTGACAGTACCAGTAGATCTTGTTATGAGATTTCGGTTGAGAGATAAATTATTAAAGATATTACACTTTTCTTGACAACTTCTACGCCTATCACCATATTCTAATATCAAAATATCAATTGGTTTTATTTTAGGATAAACGATCCATTGGGACTTCCAATAAACAATAATAATAATAATAATTTATTGAAACGTCCAATTTGTTATTGTAGCAGTCATAGCCACCTAAATGTATTATTTTAATTTCGGCAGAGAACATTGGTTGAAAAATTATAAGTATCTCTTAAGGATTCCAAAAAGTGAAAAATATACAGGGGGATCTATTTTTAGTAACAAAATTCATTCTTTTCCCGGAAAAAGGAGAGATCTGACAACAATATCAATACCATCATAATACCGGCCGTATCGCAAGACCCTTGTACACAAATATTTATAGAAAACGTACAAGCCGTTTAAGAGGTTATTGTGGCGTTCCATACAAAAAAGTCACTCCGTATAGTGAAATATTCTAAGATTGAATATCAACCTTTGTTTATGTGTTTGTGAAAAGTAGTAATTTTTTGTTCCGGAGAAAATAGTCATTCCATAAAAAGTGGCCTGATTTCTAAAAGGATATTAGAATAACGATATTGTAACGGTTTTTTTATTTATTCACACTCTTTTTATTTGTGGGGTGAATTAATAAACACTGACTCTTACGTTGTTGATTTATTCACAAACTATACACTATTTATAATAATTCATTCATAAATATGACTTTACTAATTCTTTCTATTCACTACAACTATTTATTCAAAACTAACTAACTGCATTCACACAAATCATTTATATGCCTGAAGAAAATTCTACAAAGTTCTAGAACAGAAAGAAACAGAAGAAATAAACAAATAGACCTTCATGGAAAATAATCAAAAGTGCAAATATACTGGTTAATTTTTTTTTATCATATTATTTCTCAACGGTGCTTGTGGTCATAATATATTTTTTGAACTGGTTATTGGATTCTATGAGGAAAAAACGATACACGGATTTTTCGAAAATCAGAAATTGGGAAACAAATTTATGGTGACAAGTTCAAGTTTCACCACTATTTGAGGCTTTCCCCAGCTAGGAGAGTAGCATGCAAAAGTTTTTCACGTCTATAAATGTTAAAATTTCTACAGTTAATATTACAACTTTTACTTACTGCTACTCATATAATATACAGCAAATAACATGAAAAAATAAATTTTGAACGATAAAATTTATTATTCTACTTGATTCTTCTGGAAGAGACAGGAAGTTTGCAATTGCAGACGGGTTTCCCGTACGTAGTGATTCACCGATTATTTTGCGAAAGAAGGGGCTGTTTGCTGACAGGAATTTGGAAAGTTCAACTCACTTAACATAAATTGTCCATTTTTTCAGAATAATAAGGAATAAACAGTATAAATTTCGTATAACTTAGCATTTTTAATTAAATCTCTTATCTTATTATTATTATCATATAAATTATTATCATATTATTAAATCTTATTTATTATCCTTACAGAGGGACACCTTGGAGGTCTGCAATTTATAGGCATTATACTAGGGTAAAATATGCGAAAAAGCAGATATCTGATGAAAAGTTTACTTATCTTCAACGTTTGAGAAGATACCAATATCATGTACTCTCTAAACATGTGTTTATTCAACTAGATTAGCTAGAAAATTGTCTATTTAAATAGCAATCTAAGCGAAGGTAAAAACGAGTTTGCAGTGTCAAAAACATTGGTTCTTAAAATTTTTTTTTCAAGACCTCTTTCGAAAGTTTGCTACATCTGATAAACCTGCAGCTACATTATTACCAATTTCCAAGTCTCGAAAAAAGGGAAGATTAGATTTATCTATGGAAATCTGAGTTTGAGAGGCTGATTTTCAACAAAGAATTAACCATTTTCGAAAAAAGCTAGAAGTGATTGCTTGCTAGAGGTGATTATTTGATAATAAAATCAACTAAGCAAATTTTAAGTTAAATTTCAATTGATTGTGCTGTTAGTGGACATTAAAAAAGTAGGTCTACACTACAAGAAACAGTCAATTCTTACAAATTTTACTTAGAAAAGTTCCCTTTCAGAGTGGTAAAAAGGAATAAAGTATTTTTTTGTTATGTAGGTATTTGTTCAAAAATATTAATTATCACACTATTAGTTATCAGTCGTAATATAATCAAAATTGAACAATTATTCCTAATGTAACTTTTACAATAGGGATTACAGAAAAAAAATTATTTTAATGAGAGGGGTATACTTGATGGATTGAGAGAAAATTATCAATATTTGGCTTCAGTTTTGTAAGGAATAACCCGTTCTGTGATATGCAATTAGATTTTTTTTGTTAATAAGTTTGTAACAGTACTAAAACTATATTCCACAAAACATGAGGAGGGAAGTAATGCGATCAAAAGATTATGCATAATTCTTCACAGTCCAGGATTATTTTTAGGTATGCTGCAAAATTTTTAATACCTTCTCTCTTATAATTGTCAATTTTAGCTCCTCATTAATGCTAAGCTCTAGTCGCTCCTCTTGTAATATCACATTCTATACTTCCATTTCATCAAATGGATTCATAATCCATGGTGGTATTTCCATCGACAGAATATCTTCAAATCTGCAGGACAATCAATTGTTGAACGTATGTCTGAATATCTTCATCAAGGCATTCTACCAGCGAAAAGTTTGAAAACTATGAAAATTGACGCTGACCAAAATTTTTCTTCATCAATTTCAAGAGAAGCTGTTTGTTTTTGTCAATGAATTGAGGTTGTCCCGTTTTTTGTAAGATGAAGTTATGGAATTTTTTTAACAAATCTGTCAAATACGCAATGTCTGTTTTAAAATTGATCAGGTTTTGTGTTAAATCAGGATAAAGCGCGTTTCGATAACCAAGTTATCGTCTTCAGAGAGTTTGCCTTCAGTCTCTGAAGAAACGCGCGTCACACAGTGTAATTGTGAGTGTTGGTGTAGTGGTGATGTAAACAGTTTATTCAGTATAAATATCACCAACAGTTCCAAAAATTCCAACTTAGTGGGTATGTGACAGCAATCGTGGGAAGTCTTCATAATTTCCATCGTACACTTGTGCAAATAAAATTGTATTCAATACATTGCTTCATATTTTTTGAATGCAGGGATCACAAATTGAAGCTATTAGTGCAATCTATCACTATTTACACAGTGAGTTGCAGTTACCTCTGGTGTAATTTATTCAAGATCATGAACAATAGACTGGTCAAAATAGCGCGCGATAAATCCCCATTGGGCCGAAGGAGTACCGGCAGACTCAGACGCAACAATGTAAATAATTACGTCGTATAATTCTGTTATTTCAAATTTTGCGTAATTGTTTGTGATATACTTCAGTGGAATGTATTTCCAGGACAAATATATAACAATAACAGTCCTCATTTCCCTGATTAGATTTCCTTAATTTATACAAACAAACAACGGATACTGACTAGGCAAATTTATGAGAATTATTTACCTCACTAACTTGACATTATAAAGTTACGCGTACCCAAAGAAAAATAGACTGATAAATATGATATATGTTTACTCATAATATACAACTGATATTGTTATACTGATCATAGAATAGGTAAACAGAAATGGCAAATGATGTTACGAACTCAGCCATGAACTGGGAGCTTGTTTATCTAAGGCTAGTTGTTGAATTTGATAACTGATTAGAACTATCATAATACAAAACTGGTTATTAGCAGCTAGAGTAACAAAAAATTATAAAGGCAAAGCGGTGAAGCTTCAGAGAATTCTGCGTGGATATTGACTCTACTACTGAGAAAGCCGGATGGCAACTCCACGAAGGGCAGGGAGGACATATATTGGCTCTTGTTAAAAACTCACTTCTCGGTGAGTGGCAGTTTGAGATTAGAAAGGAAAATGGCGCTGCTACGAGAGAGCGGAAGCAAGAGCCAAGCACGTGTTCAGTAGTGGATAAAATGTGCTATGAAGACCTTTCAACTGTTTAAATATAGTGGATAGAATATTCCCAGCTCTTTTTCATGAAAAAAGGTTGTCACTTTTAATCCGGCTCAGTCCAGTGAGAATATATAGCAGATCTCTGGATGATGGTCAGGATAGCTTCATAGCAGAAGCAGGAAAGGAAGATTCCGGACATACAGAATACACTCTATGACATAGTTCTAGGTGGATTTAACTATAATAAAAAGTGTTTTTGATTAGTAAGTAATACCTAACCAATCACCTTCACTAGGAAGGAATCTAATTTTTAGCTCATCAAGCTAGATGGGCAAGCCATTCAGTGATGAAACATGAAAAGGATGCCATTAGAAACCTAAGGGTGTGCAGAAATTTCCGAGGGAAGAGTTGGGGTTGTAACCCAAATATTTTACTGTGGATATACACGGCAATTTTTACGTAAACAGCAGTGATTTGGTGTTTTTAAACTGATCTGAACACTACGAGAAATCTTTCAAAGGCTTAAAGACTGGTTTGCATATGTGCATATAAGATCAGTTCAACAGCTACACTAGAAATGATTTTATATCTTCCACTTCTCCATATAGCAATAAACCGTTCTTAACCAATGATCAAATCTGGCATATGCTTCAGGCTGAAATTTCGAAAAATTCACCATGAAGAAAAAAGTTACCTTCAAATAACTACGAAAATTTGTAAAAACTGCAAAACAAGTATTAACAAAGAAAACATGTAAGAATACAAACAAAGACTGGTACGATGAAGAGTGTGAAGAAGCAAGGAAACCAAGAACATGGCAATAATGAGATGGATCCCTAAAAGGAAAGAGCAATGAAGAAGAGATTATTAGAAGCAGAGAAATAAAGTGAATATACCAGATAAAAAAAGACGAATGGCAGAGGTCTCATTAGAAAAGAGAGACCAAGAGGGATATAAAGTAAATAAGAAACATTTTTATTAAAAGACATAATATCAAACCACTACCTCAAAACCAAAAGAACCAAAAGATAAGAATAGTATAATACAAAGTGATCCTAAAATAATTGGGCAAATATGCCCAATAAGAGTACTATGAAAATACATTATACATAAATGTATATGTAAATAAATGTAAAAACACAACAAAGGAAAATCTAGAAATGACGGAGAAGAGGAATAAGCAAAATGATCAACGAAAATTGAGGTAGAAAAAGAAATAGAGGGACGGCGTAATGAAAAAGTCCTGGAGAAAATTTAATAGAGGTTGATATGATAAAACACGGAGAAGAATAGATGAAAAAACAAATTCATCAACTCATCGTGACAATTTGGAAACGAAACAAGATCCCAGACGAGTGGAATACTGGTATAATTATACCAATACACAAAAAAAGGGATAAACAGGACTGTAAAAAAGTCTCAACACTTCTCAGCATTATATATGAAATACTCGTCAACTTGATAAATAGAAAATAGAAAAAAAATCATACACACAAAGCATATTGGGAGACTACCAAAATGGGTTTAGACCAAGACAATCCACAATCAATGCAGTCCACATAATAGACACAATAATAAAAAAAATGAGAACTAAATAACTAGACAAAAAATGATTAATTGGATTTAGAAACAGTGAAGGTATCCAGAAAATTGAAGATATTGATAGAATTTATATTACAAAACACTAAAGCCAAAAGAATCTAGGAACACTAACAGAAGAAACATAATGGAATGAAGGAGTCAAACAAGCAGAATCGATCTCTCCAAACTTGTTAAATATAATTTTGAAATACTTGATGAGGAAAGAAAAATTAAAGGATATAAATATTACAAGAAATATAATACAAGCAGTAGCACTTGCATAACAATACCTAGAGAAACTAATTTGAAGAAGATAACGGAATTATAGAAATAGTATACTGGAAAGAAAAATGCACAAACAGAAAAGAATGGAGAAAGCTGATATCCTGGTTGCCAGAACCATCAAAAATCTTTAAAAAAATTAGCAAGGGTAGTAATTCACCCCAATAAAGAGAGTTGTAGGCGCACAAAGCGCTAGTCATAATCCAAAAGATTGAATGGCAAAATAAATGGATGAATGATGTGAAAACAACAGTTTATCTTGCAAAAAAGAAATTAAACGATTATTTATCGAATGATGGCGAAATTATATCTATATTTCCTGCATTCCATAGCACATTTGGACAGATTTTTAGCCATATTACTATTAAGTAACAACAGATATTTTGTAAAAATATCTTTCCATTTTTAAATTGTATAACACATGTTGATAATTATTTTGGACTAATTTTTGTTTATTTGGCATGGAAATTCCACCTACATATATCAACTACTCGGTATATTTCAGTTTGTCTATTAGGTCGTATTAATTACGACCTCTTTAAGGGCACACGTACTAATTCGCAAATGTTTTAACAACACTCAAAGGATTGTATATTTAGAACCCTAATCAAGGTTGTTGGGTAATACCAATGAACACACAAACATTTATAGGGAAAATATTCTTGAATGTATGGGTAAAACCCTTGGAAAATTTATTTTAGAGTAAATATCCTTTCCGTAGAATATTTGTAACGACCTTTGCTTGAGATTTCTATAGAAACATGTAGACATGAAAATCATTAATAGTCTTTCGGTAAAATGCAACATCTGTTTTATAATCTAGCTCTGAATTTTTGTTGTTTTGTTGTTTGGAAAAGAGAAGTCCTATTGCGTTTCGTATAATTGATGAATAAGGATAAGCATATTTTCATGATAGAAAAGTAACAGTTTTTTGAAAATGAAATTGAATTCTCAGTTGGTTCTAAACAGTTTCTCACATTCGACAATAATACCTAACCTAACCTAACCTATGTTTATTCACTCTCTATTTCAAGTAAAATCTGCAGGATAGATACTCGTATAAACACAATACCACATGTGATTTGATTTACATTCCAGATCTCAGAGATTTCGTATCTTTAAAGAGATTATCTGAATTTCAAAGAGTATTTGAAAGACGCAGAGCTTTGAGTCTATGTGAGTTTCGGTCTTAATTTTGATATTATTTAGTATATTTGATCTTGTTCAACTAGTATTGCTCTTCATTAAAATCAATCCAATAGCTGATACTTCATCGAGAGTGATTATGTTGTTGAAAAGCTATGGATGTTTGGCACTTTTGTGCATTATTCAGAAATATAAAATTTAGAATTATAGAACAACTAGACAGAGCAGTAATGTCTTGATTCACCATATATGTACGTTAAAACGGATATAAATTGTATTTGTCGCAATGTCTTGGTTCCAGTTATCGATTGGTTAGGTTAGCAACAATAATTCGGTTATTTGGAAAAATACAGTTGACACAAAACTACACTAACCAAAGTGGAAGTGAAAAGCTGGTGAATTATTTAATATTTACAAAAATAGACTTCATCCTGACCAGTACTGAATTACTTTCATTTCTAATGGTCCATAGCCTAAATAGAGTTTTATCCTCAAATATATTAGATTTCTTGGTGTGAGTGTAAAAATAGGAAAAATGTGTAATGGTTTCCAATGCACTATGCCTATATCATATACTTGATATAAATTTCACCCAAAATATATGTTATGGAGCAAACTTCGCCTTATTTTCATTACTTAGTTATCTTTCTATCATGATCAAATACAAAATTTCATGTTGACATTCCACCACACAAAGAACGTTGTAAAAATAATGGTTGAAAACCAATGAGAAGAAATAAATTTTCAATTTCAAATAAATAACATTGCGATCGTGATCATCATCTTTGTAATCTTGACAAACCTGAATTTTATATAGATACTAGTTTTCCTCTTTCAGAATTCAACTGTTGAGATATGCAAGTCGTCGGCTCAAGAGTTACGAGGTTATACTGAAATAATGATTATTTAGGAGTTGTGTGTTTTGCTATAGGATAAACGGGTTTTGAAACTAAACACTTTAATAACAAAAATACTACATCTCTTACCTACAAAATTCTATCAAAATCTGCAAAAAATGAATACAGTTTCGATGCCTGTGAACTAGGTTTCAAGAAATATCTTCACCTGTAGCCTGACTCTCTTATTTTCTGTTGTTACGTATCGGTTTTCATTGTTTGAAAAAATGCATGCCGCGATGAGATAACCCCATGGTACATTGTTTAAGCAATTGCAGGGAATTGTAATTTTTTAACTGGACACATCTTTTTATATTCTTCATGGATATAAAAATAAGAAAGATCTCATGACTTTTGGCGATAAGGTTGATATTTTCAGAGATATGAATTTTTTGTACCATAGTTGATAATATTATAGTTATAGTAAAGTTATATCCGTTTTTAATTGTTATTTTTCCTCGCTCACAAGTAACCGTCGCTTACCTTTAAGTCCATACCAATATCTTTTTAATATTTATATATAATTGTTATTCCAAGAATTTTCGAATACCGCTTCTACAACTCATCAAACTAAAAGTTAAAATTAATTTTCAAAATAAGCATTAAACAATAATTAATGAAAAATACTAGTATAATTGTGCAAAAAAAACGTGGAACGCTTCATTCTATATTTCTCGTACATCGAACGCTTGACGTTTTTATCAAAATAATACGAGTATTTTTCATTGATTATTGTTTAAGCTTATTTATATAATTATAACTTTTAAGTAACTTTCTAGTGTCATATGCTATGAAAGCGTGCTTTTGTTTTATTTTTGGCTACGCGTCTTATATACCTACATCTCGTCGAAAGTAAAATCTAACCATTACAGAGTAGTTAGGTGAGGTTGTCGAATTGCTTGATTTCCAAAACGAAGATAGGAAGTTCGAATCCTCTACCGAACAAAATTTTTATTAAATAAGTTACTTGCTCTTAGTTCAAAGAAAAGTTACAGCAAACAAGCTCTTAAGAAAAACCAATATCAGTTCGTTAAAAATAATATAAAATGATGAAAAGTGATTTTAATTATTATTCCAGGTCATGCTTGAAGAACTTTTGTAAAATTAATTCCAGAAACAAATTTATAAGAAACAAATTGTAGACAATTTAATTTTTAATAACCTTGTTTTCCTGAACAATCTTGATAAAGTTGACAATTTTTGAGATGATAGATAAATAATGATACAGGACACAAAGAGGCCGATGTAGCGCATGAGTCAGAGACGTATGCTTGTAATGAAATGTTTTCAAATCTGTATAAAGAATATTATCAACTATGGTATGAAAAATTGAAAAATATATATTATTTATACTTTATTTTATTTTATAATATATTTTTTATGGATCAGATGTACCAAAATTTCATATCTCTAAAAATATTAACCTTATCGCGAAGACCTTTTTTATTTGTATTCCAATGAATAATATAAAAAAAAATTCACTTGAAAAATAACAATTCTATAGAATTGTTCAAACAATTTCGATCCAAATAATATGACACGGAGTTGTCTCATGGCACCATGCATTTTTATTATCAGTAGGACAATTGAGATGGAATAGTTTTCGGAACTAATGCGCCGACTAATAGAAATTATGGAATATTTTTATTGAGCTCCTTCGGTAAATTATAATTAATAATGGACACATAATGATGGAAATGGAATTCGTGTTGGGAGACACAAGTGCGTCGAAACGTATGAACTGTATATTCTTCTGAATGAACTGAACTTAAATATTCCGCAATTAACGATGAAATTTTCGAAAAAGTGTTTGTTTATACCAATAAATTAATTCATACATTTTCCATTTATATATGATAGGAAGAAGTGGTTGCTAGTTGCGTTTTTCGCCCTCAAATTAACATATTTTTCTAATGGATGTATTGAATTAATGTTTGAATTGGTTTTTCCACCCAATATATGTAAAACACCGACTTGTATGTGTTTTTAAACATGGAATAGTGATGAGTAGAAACTCCACCTTATTTTCAATGTCATCAATTTTCATTCTATACAACTCTTCTCTTCAACAACCCCCAGCTATTCCCAGTAGTACGTAACCTACGAATTAATAAATGAACAAAAAACTCATAAAATATCTAAAACTTCTACCTTCAACATTGAATATTTGTCGTCTGGAGTATTCAATAGAAACTTGTTTATTTCCTCTCTTGAGAATATATGTATTAGATTTTTTGGTTTGTACCCAACGGATTTTCGATTTAGAAATGCTATCAATTTGGCTTATTTAATTTAATGCTGCCACATTTTAGGAGTACATATTTCAAACTTGGAATTTTCAAAATTCATGTTTGCTTATGAAAAGCGTGAAATAATGTTAACGTTATGGCACTTTCCCTTCTTCATTTTTTTTTCAATCTAACCATACAATCGCTTTAAACGCTACCAACCACTGAAATACAAGGTACTTTAAAAATTAATTATCTTTTTCATTCCTAGTCAGGTAGCCAACGAACGCACACATATTTTGTCTATCTGGGTAATAAACGTTATCTACGTATAAATTTCATATTCAATTGTTTTTACTCTATTGATAATTTTTAAATGTAAATAACTGAATGTGACCTTCTAAAATTAATATGTGAGTTGCAATTCCACACTATATCACCAGCAGAAATCAGAAACTATCCAGTGCCGTAACTACACATCAGGTAACTATTATTTTTCCCACAACCTGATTCGCAGGGTGCTCAGGACTCCTGATTTCTCCTACAATTTTAACATTGTAGTATTGTCATCCAGGACTACCCACAAATTGACTACTATAAAAAACCAAAACCCAATATCCTTATCACAACAAAACCCACTCCATAATACAAAATCTTCTGTTGATGCAACTCTAACAAAGCCCCCTGCCCCTACATTCCCTGAACGTGAGCAGGCAATTCCATCCCAAATACCGTTTTATTTGATTACATCAAACCCTTAGGAGACATCGCATTTGCATAAAGAATATTCTAATTTCGAATGTATTCTCTACCATCCCCCATTCTGTTATATAAAAAGGACATCAAACTGCAAATAGCTTCCCCTATTTCATTTGTAAAATGTGGTGCTCGTGGGGATGAATATGCCCACGTTATGAGTTTCCATAGAATTACTTCTTCATAACGAAAATTTTAGTATAAAAACCTTACTTCTAAGTACCCATGACAACACTCTATGCCTTATATTTATTTCTACCGACAGACTGGTGTATTTCCTGTGTAAACAGAGTAGACACATTGCCGAATACTGTACAACCTCCACTTTCTCTCAATTACAAAATGATTTACTTCCTCACTCCACTCCTCTATCGCAATCCCTAACTACTATTCCTCTCTGCGGAACTTCGCCAGCTCCCTTTTCATCCTCAGAACCCCAAACGAATAACTTATCAACAGATGTACAAACTCACGCTAAGTAGTAGCCAAACTTTATACTGTTCCCTTCTTCCCATGGCCAAAAAAGAGGAATATCCTCTAGCAGCAATGTGGATACTCCTTGTCAATCATCTCCCACAGAATCACCTTTACCATCAGGTAATCAAATTCTCCCTCCTCCATTATTAACTTCCCATAATATACCTAAGCATCAAAAGAAAAGGCCTAAAGCTCAAATCCCGGAAAACCTCAAGCTTTCTGTCAACTCACTTACCTCTATACAAAGTCTTTTTAAGAACAATTCAACCAAATTCACCAAATTCACGCTCACTGAGCGGTAGCTCAAGTTCTCTTAACGAAGAACTATAGTTTACGCCTATAAGCTAGGGACTCTTAAATGATCTATCACTTCTCTACTCCGAAACTAAAAAGCGTTTGTTTAAAAAAATTGAGAGGCGAGTCAATCCTGAATCTTGGAAAATACCATTTAATATCTAAAGAGCAATCTGGATTTCGCAAACTAGCTCACCTCAAGACAATTAAGTTGTTCTACAATCCCATATATCTGCGGCACTTAACAAAAAACAAAAAGTAATTGCAGCATTCTATAATGTTGTTACTTTTGGTACCATAAGTAGAAAATCAATTTAAAATAAACTAATCTCTGCTAATGACACTATATCATCGACTTAAATCCACAATGACGGTTTCCTCCAAGATTCCGTTCTAGGCCTCACTCTATTTAATCAAGTTATCAACGATCTCTGCTCTGGTATCCTATTCCCCATTAAATATGCTTTATAAGCAGATGACCTAATAATGGATCTTCCAACACAACTTCTGCTAGTCTAATTGAGTGAGCAGTAAATACATTCATTATAAAAATACAAGACTCTTAGGACTAATTCTATCCTCAACAAAATCCAAAATTATCAAATTTAGCAGACGACCATCGAAAAACTATTAAACATCAAAATTCTCTCACATTTCCAGTGGGGAGATGACGAAAATTCTCTCCTCAAAATAAATAGAGCCTTAATTCGTTCAAAATCAGATTATGGTTGTCACATATATATCTCTGCCCCAAATCCGACCTTGATCTTTTAAACTTTTTTCATGCTGCCTCTGTGTCATCTAGCCCCTTAAACCTTGTCTACCCACTATTTATAACCACTAGTAAAAATTTATATCAACCAAAAATTCATTCTAACAATAAAGCCCGTCCCATTTATTTTATCACAGCTTCTCGACGGCACAGATTTCTCACAAACATGCCCTTTCCCTATTCCCATTATCCCAGCATGGACCATCGACCTTCCTAAATTCAATACATCCCTTACGAAATATGACAAATACTCAACACCCAAACAAATGCTTTTAAGGAAATAACAATTAGTGGCAACTATGATCTAATTTTATCTACGGATGCATCCAATAAAGGAGTAGGCTGCGCAGTTAGAACGTCACAATTTCCAATCAAATCATCTCTAATTCCTCCAACTTGCAGCGTTCATACAGGTTAACTATTAAACATTCTACAAGCCATCAATTTAATCTTTCTTCCTTATAACCATATTGCAATATGTACAGACTCACTCGCTTCAATTTCATTTATTAAAAATATATTTACCGATTACCCCATTGTCCAATCTATACATGACTCCTACCAATCTCTCGTATCACTAAAAATAAGAGTTGCTATCATCTGGTTGCTTTTCCCCATTGGAATCGTAGGTAACGAATTAGCAGACCAACAAGCAAAAAGTGCTTTAACTCATACCAGTAAACAGTACCTTGCACTCTATACATCACACTCAACCAAGTTACTTCACAGGCTTCTCTATACGAGACTTCTTTATTATAAGAAGGATAAGAATCGGATACTTAAGACTCACCCCTGGTTATCTGATAACTTCTACTGCCAGACCAATTTGCACCATCTGTAGTTCAAATTCGACGATAAAACACATATTAACTGAATACCTCAAATATGCCCCCCAAAGATTGCAGTTCCAATTCAAGACCAATTACAAAGACATGGAGCAAATCTCTTTCGAGCTTCAATCTCTCCTTACCATAAAATATAGAACAATTCTATATTGAAAATGTGTTAATTGTATGTAGTATGTTTATACTAATATAATTGTAATCGCACCTGTGTAAGTGGCCATAGTAGCCGAGCACGTTAAATATGAATAAAAAAATTGTAATGAAATGTTGATATATATTTGAAAAACAGAGTTACGTGGTTTGAGACCCAAGCCGACCTTTTGTTTATACAACTTACCACTTGGTACAACATCGAGTTTCATGTTTTTCATATTATGGAACGTTCAGCATTTTGATTCTTTCTAGCATAAGCACTTTCTTCAAATGGTATATCAGTTACCGAGCTTATGTTGTACCACCATATTCTATGAAAATTAAGAAACCTACGCATTGGACTCCATTTGAATTAGCCATTATTTACTTATAACTACTTTTTACTGAAAATTTGTTGTATCTAATAAATCATTAACTGATCTTGTATTTATCATTAGGTAGACAATTGGATTCTCATTGAATAATAACATCTCAATGTTACGAACTCGTCCACGACATGGACGGTGAAGCCAGTTCTATTCGATTATGGTAAATGAATCTAACGTTTCGCGGATGCGAAAATTGTCAGAAAGGCTATTTATATGATTTTATAAACAGTGGAAATTTGTTTATAGTGTTTTCATGAAATCAATTACTAGGAAAGCCTTTTTATTTGTTTGTTCACTTCCTATAATCGAATTATCGAGAAATTATTTCCGTATAATTTGTCGCTTAGTGAGAAAGTCAGTAAATAATCTAATGTCACCCCATCAACAATAGGATACACAAGTAAACGATGTAGTCAAATAAATTGAGATGTTAAGAATTAGATAAGTGTTAGTAATAAGCCTTAGTGCTAAGTTTAGTGAATAGTGAGAAGTTTTGTGTACTTAGTGTGAGAGTATATATAAATTAAGTGAGTAAGAGTTATATAATGAGAGTATTACATATTATTAAAAATAAAATCTATTGATTACCGGGTGAAGTATCTAAAATGTTAGCAGCAGTAGTAGTAGCAAATTCCTCAAACTGGAAATTTGTGACTACTATTTTGTGAAAAGTAAATTGTCCACGAAATAATGAATTTAGCCCCCTGTGTATAACATAGAAAATGCATTTGATATTCTCCTATTTATGAATTTTACTTGAGCCAACAGACTAATTTCTCATACCTCTCATAGTGTCTTTTGTTTAACGTCGCCATTTATTAAGAACGGAGTGGAAATATAACATTCTTCTACAAGTCCCCTATCTCAATTATTCTCAATGGATTCTTGTCCTAATTTCTTCCTATAGCAATCGTGTAGAGAATAAGAGGAGAACGAGAAAAATTACTGAGCATATCAGATTCGTTTTCGTTATATTCTGAGAATAGCTGTTGATGTTGAGCGTTTTATTTCTACTTATTGCTGTACATGTTCATTCTCCAGAATAATTCCAACGACGTATAATGAATGCAAAGTGAAAATTAATATGTATGGTCTATGAGAATTTGGTTCTGTCTACTAAGTTAATCCATAACAAATATAAAGAGTGTATTCAGAAAATGCCGTGATTGCTGATGTGTTTCTGTTGACTAAAATGATGAATAAAAGCTTTTTTTTTTTGATTCAGGTCACCTACATAAGTCAGAGAGAAATATATGGGGTGCTCCGAAAGTCTAATAACACTTTCTTCAAACAGTACAATTCTATGTTCAACTGTTTTCCCCTCTCATCTATTAGAAAAACCTTATAAATCACCTCGAGATGATACTGGAATTCGGGTTATCACGAGAGGGTTGGTACACAGAGTTTGCCGTTAAAGTTAAAATATTGCCGTGTTTGATAAATCGATAGGGATACTTTTTATACTTTTTATTTTGTTAGCGTTTTTTTGCACCTCCTCTATTTAATTGTGATTGTTTAGGACAGGCAATGGAACAACTAAATAAAACATTATATATGGAAAAAAACTGAAAGAAACAAAAAGGTGAACAAGCTATTCCCATTGATAAGATTGATAAGGTAATTTCCGAACCGTAGAGGTGGATGAAATCCTTACGCTGCCAAATTTGAATGAATTATTGAACGGTCGTGTTATATAGGGTGCGATAGAGAAGTGAGAAATAATGTTGCTAGATAAATTGATAGTAGAGAGGAAAAGGAGAAGAAGAAGCGGATTTCACAAAAAAGCATAAAAACCGAAGACACCCACTAAAAAGAAGAAGATGGAACTGATAAAATAATGCAGTTATTACAGCAGTTAGCATTGTATGTTAAGGATATTGAGAAGGAGCAAAGACTATACGCAGAAGAAATAAGAGAGCTGAGAGCGGAACAAGAAAAGAACACGAAAGTATCCAGAAGGAAAGCCAGCAAGAAAAATGTAACGGTCAGAATTGAATATCAGGATTGAGATATTATAATAAGAGAAAAAACCGTTTAAAAATTGATACCAATGTTAAGAAAAACCTCAAAAAAACTATGAAGAACATGATAAAAATGACCTTCGACTTGGATATCAATGTTAAATCTCAGGAAAAACTGCTTGCTCCAAATGGGTAGCGCTGGGAAAAAAGCGAGTAATAAAGGCGAAGAGTAAACTAAAGAGTGTAAATAGGGAAGAATCTACATTAGCAATGATTTGACAGAATCAGAGAAAAGAATACAAGAAGAAATTAGCAAAAAAATTCTAAGAGGCGTGAGAGGAGGGCAAAGCAGTGAAAATGGGGTTTCTGAAATTAGTAATAGATGACAAAGTTTGGAAATTGAATCCAATCAAGCTTCTTCAGTAAGGGTGGACCGAATAGACGCTTAGGAACAGGTTTTATAGTAGTAAAGAAGTAGAAATTTTAGTAGTGGACTTCGAAGCCATTTCTAATAGAATCAATAGGCTGAGAATAAAAGGTAAGTTTAGAAAATTTACTGAATATGCATGCTCCATCAGAGGAGGAAGATAATGAAGTAAAAAATGAATTTTACGAAAAGATCCAATTTATATACAATAAAATACAAAAATACGATGCTAAATTGGTATAGGATACTTCAATGCCAAGATTGGGAATGTGGAGATGTACAGAAAAACGACAGTTGAGAAAAGTAAACATAGTGATAGTAATGGAAATAGGATAGGATTTGCAGATAATAATGATATGAAGATTATGAGTACTTACATCGACCATAAGTCAATCCACGAAGAAGCCTAGATCTCTCCAGATAGCTGCACAACAAATCAAATTGTTCTTGTATAAGTGGAAACAGAGCACTCAAGATTAATAATGGATGTCAGTGAGCTGGATACTGACCTCAACCACATATTGATGGTAAATAAACTAGAGAAAAAAACGCCAAAAACTGAATAGAGGACACAAGATCACATCACAAATCACAATAATAATTGTGAACTATAGACAATAAAGAATTTTCAACAATGAATGATTCATGAAATTTGCGATTCTTACCAGATACTAGATAAATCAAGTCATTACTTTCCTTACAATAATTACCCTTCACAAATAACTTGCGACAATGCAAGAGAACCGTTTAAAGAATTCATGTCACTTTTTCACATGAAAATCCATTAAAGAACCCCTTAATCTGAGACCGGTAATTCTCCAGTAAAAGGAGCACATTCAACCTTAACCAAAAAATTAGGAATTCTAACACAAAAATAAAAAAAATATTACTATCTAGATATAACGGCTATTCTTGTATACAATCAATCAATCCATCCAGTTACAAACTTTACCCTTTTTTCCCTCCTTTGTGGACCATATGAAAATTTTAATTCACATGAAATCGATCCCAACAGACAAATCTATCAAGATTATGTTGAAAATAGAAAAACAGAAATTATACCATGTTTCAACGATATTAATCAAAAACATTTAATAAAGAGAAGTAATAAAACAAATCTTGTTCGAAAAGATGGAATACCAAAAACAGATGTGCTGTATTTATATATGGAAAGAAATGAAATCACTCCAAAATATATGAAAGTAATAGTAGTCAGAAATAAATCAAACGATAAATTAGTTTCTCAAAAATCTAAAAAGTTTAGCAAACGTATGATTAAAAACACTAAATCTTTCCAGGTTATCCATGAAGTTAGCCAGCCAGGCACTTCAAGTTCAAACAATTATATAATATAATATAAGTTAATTATAATAAGATCTACGAGTATTCTATTATAAGTATTGGAGAAATTGAAAACTCATGGTTAATTGGTTTTGAATAAAAATCATTTAGCTAGTAGACTTGACGACAATAACTTTAGCAAAAATTTATCAAAGAGATATTGATTTACTTTTAGAAGGAACTTGGGATGTATGCCCGACCAAAAAAACTAATTTAAAGAGGCTTATCAGATCACCTCCGGTATAGTTTTAAAATAAATTTTAGGAAATCTTTATTGAAACGAAATCAAAAAACATTAATTTGAAAGAAAAATAACTTAATGGCTGAAATTTCAAAGTTGCATTCGACAGATTACTCAACGCTGGCAAACAAATCTACGTAATATTCAAATATTAGTTTGAAAAGTTCTTAAAGAATCAAATACTTCAAATGACAGATTGATTAACGAAATTTTTATTCATATTCAGTTAGAACAAATTAGAAACTTAAGAAATTATATTCAAATTTTATTGAGAACAAACATTTTGGTGATTTTGATTTAATAATTAATCACACAATTAGATTTAAAAAAAATTTCCAATTATTTACATACTATCCATTCTTATTATGAAATCTCCTCCGAAATTTCTACCTTACTAGAAATAATTAAAGTCAATTTTGTAATTACTTTAAAAACTCATTACCCTTAAAGTACCTATATTAGCCGATGAATTACTCCCTTCCCAGTCAATTACATTTTCTACCTTGTATGTATCTTTTATGTTTTCCCTTCTTTCTCTATCTAAAAGTGTTTTCCTTTATATATTTCGCGTTTTGTTTCTTTTGTAAGATGTGTGCTGTTGTGGCATCCTGCTACTTTATTTGTTTTGACGACCTGCTGTCTCACATCATTCTCGACATCTCCATAGCTCGTTATGTCTTTGTGTTAAAGATGTGTACTAGTCTCTGGAGATCGTCCTGGGATTCAGCGAACAGTACTGCATCATCCGCGTACCAAAATATTTCAAATTGTTTGTTACCCATCTGGTACCCTTTGCCCTGTCGTACTTTTTTTATAACTTCGTCCAATATTATATTGAATAGAAAGTGGCTTAATGACTCACCTTGTCTGATGCTAATATTTACAGGTACATAATTTTTCAACTTGTTATTAATTCTGGCTTGGACTTGGTTATGGGAATAGATGTTCTCGATGGTCTGAACAATATTTATAGGGATGTCTCTATTATATAGCAGGTGTATAACATCTTCAAGTTAAATGCGGTCAAACGCTTTCTGAAGGTCTATGAAACACAGATATGCTGGTTTGTTGTATTCTGTGAATTTCTCAACTACTTGTCGCAATATGGATACAGCGTCCACGCATGACCTTCCGGATCTGAAGCATTCTTGTTCTTCCGACAAAGATATAATTGCGTTAATTTTGTTTGTTATTACTTTTGTGACTAGTTCCAAAGTTATATCCAAGTTTATACCCCTATAATTATTTGGGCACTTTTTATCTGCATTTTCATACATTGGAATCATTGTGCTAGTTCTCCATCTGTCAGGCATCTTGCAGTGCAGTATAATTTTTTTAGTGAGATTGTCTGTCTTAGTAGCTGGTATACCGTCTTGCCCAGGTGAATTCCTATTTTTCATAGCTTCAAGGGCTTTTTGCTGACTGATATGTAATTATTCTCTTATTTGTGGTATATTAATATGTTTATGGTTGTCATTTTCTTTCAATAATTCTGTCAGATATATTTCCCATTCTTCTTGAGGTATTTTGTTAGTCCATGCAAATTCTGTTATTTCTTTTCGCTGTGTCCGCAGGAAACTCCACATTTGTTTCTGAGCACCATAAAAATCACTTTCTAATCTTTTGGAGAATTGTTTCAATTTTTAAATTAAACTTGGGCAAAGAAACTTTGAAGTCTAACACTAAAGATGACTCGATATTTACGTCCTGAGGGAATTTCTTAAGAAGAAATCGATTATAATCACAAACGTTATTTCGATGGCAACATGCCATGGGCGATATCGTGGGTTTATAAGCTATCTTAAACTAATCATAGCAGAGGTAACTAAATTCACTGTGTTATTCACCAAAAACATCTAATAGCGAATAATTTGAGTTATAGATTGCACCAATCGCTTCAATTTGTGATTAATGTAGTTAACAACATAGCAATGCATTGAATATGCGGTTATTGGCATAATTGTGCGATGAACACGAACACACAGTTTCAATG
Organism: Diorhabda carinulata; assembly: GCF_026250575.1. Taxonomy (NCBI): domain Eukaryota; kingdom Metazoa; phylum Arthropoda; class Insecta; order Coleoptera; family Chrysomelidae; genus Diorhabda; species Diorhabda carinulata. The sequence goes on along the minus strand of NC_079472.1, from coordinate 8,738,410 downwards.
TTTACGGAGAAGAAAACCTGATCTATTTCAAAGCAGACATCGCGTATTTGATAGATTTGTTCACAGAATTTGATGTCATCAACTTACAATTAAAAGAGGTCAGCTACAATTTAATTAAAACAATGGAATGTGACTGCAGCTTTTCTTGGCAAATTTAAATGTATGAAAAAAAATATTAGTCAGCGCAAATTTTCACAGTTTTCAAAATTGTTGTAGGTAGATTGCCTTGATGAAGATATTCAGACATACGTTCAGCATTAAACTTAGATTTGAAAATATTATCTGTCGATGGAAATAGCAACATGGATCATTAATCCATTTGATAAAATGGAACAGGAGAATATGATATCACAAGAGGAGCTATTCTCTTCTTAGCACTAATAAGGAGCTGGAAGTGACATTTGAAAGACTGTATCAAACATTTGGGCTGCAGGTAGAAGTACCCGAAAAAAAGTCCTGTACTTTGAAAAATTTTGCAAAAATTCGTTGATGAAAATCAGCTACAACGCAAGTTTCTATAGATGGATTCAATCTTCACTTTGTTTAAAATTTTGAAATTGTTAGTAATGAAGCAACGGATCAAGCAAAATTTTTAAAGTGGCCAATCATCGTAAAAAGAGAAGAAATATATACAAAATTTCCAAACAGAACTAATAAATCAACAGGATCTCGCTACCAGTTAAAAAAAGTAACTATCCTGGACTACAAACAGAAAGAAGTGTAAATAATTAAAACTAATCTTCACAATAATATGTGCAACAGAAAACTAGAAGATTCCAAGAAAGCAGAAAAACTAAAATTTTAGCAAGGGAAATATAATATTGGAGAAAGAAAAAGTTAAGTTGACATGAGCATTGGTTGATAGTGAGCCAATACAAAGTAATCCAGGAAAATTATAGAGGTACGTAAATGATGGAAAAGCAGAGTGGAAGACCAAAACTTGTGTGGTGCTCGATAGATCTATCAGATTAGCTGATAAACAAACTAGCGTATTGTGCTAACTTGAAGACGACTTCATAATTGTCCATCTAACCATGTCTACTTCGAGTTGTCAATGAATTTCAAACCTTATACTCTCTGAATAATTCAATATTTATATATTTATATATTTTATATATATATATATTTATATATTTTATATATATATATTTATATATTTTATATATTTATATATTCTACCAAATTTATTACTGTACTGTACTCAGTACTAGTATTGAGAAGAATATCCGGCTATCTACTAGAGTATGAATGTGGATCCAAAAAGGGGTTATGTTCGTCAACTGGGTGAGAAATTTAGTACAGAAATCTTCCCTCTCATAAGATCCAACTGTTCCGGGCATCAGAAACACATGACATGACGCCTAATTTTCTACTTATTTGTAGCTCAACGTATTTGCCAATAAAATAAATTGAAGCGTATGTTGTCAAACTAATCCCTACACTACAATATCTTCTGAAAAATGTCCGTTTTGGTGCGGTTAATAAGCCGTATTTCTGGAACTTCATTATGATCAATTGAGGTCATTAATTCACCATAATGGAAGATTTCTGTTGAAAATTATGCATTATATTGATATCTGAGTGAAATGTAGATTTAACAGGATGGCTCTATATGCTCTATGGCGACCGTAACCATCTACTTGAAATCCAAATGTTTCATTCATATTTTATCTAATAACACGTTCAGCTATGTTATACAGAAACTGATATTTAATCTAGTCTATTCATTTATATAAGAGCCTCGTAGTCTACAGATTTTCAGAATGATTTATTTCTTACACGAAGTACGCGACTGGCTATGTAGGGCACTAAAATGCACGGAGTCAAGTTGGCGAAGATATTATGATATATTTATTCCTCAAAGCAGTCCTTGATTAAATTTTTGTTTGATTAAAGTACAATATTTATTGAGATAAAATATGTAAATATAAGATTCAAAACGGAAGTTTTGAATTCTTGACCCAATAAAAATAACAGAAAATTTTTTCATGCTGTAAGTTGTGGAATCTTCACAAAAACTAGTTAATTCTTCTTAAAATTTCCTAACTGAACACTATTTATTCCTGAACAAATTGGAACTTTTTCTAGATTCTCTTGTCTCTAATTCCCTTCTTCACATATAATGAGTGGTTCTAATGTCATGCAGCAAAATTCAGTATCTTTCCTATAACAAAATTTCCTTAGCCCACCCTTCTCAGAGTTATCACCATTAAAAGTGCTCACTGGAGTTTTTAGTCCTTTTCTAAAATTTCATTGAATGTGGAAATTTTAAATTTCTGTAATTTTCGTGCACTCGCCTAAGACAAAAGTAGTCACTCCCTCCATTTTACTGTTTTCCACTCAATTTATTAAAAAAATTATGAATCATGAGTTTTTCCCTGCAGCTGTTGATTTTAGAAAGAAACAAATTAAGAATACTAAATATTTTCAAATGAAACAAGTATTTTAAATTATAATTTTATTTCATAGAACTTCGTCTTAAAAAACGGGTTGCTTATTTCACCCGCTTATAATGTGCCAGGAATATTGAGAAAATACTCGTCGTTAGTTCATTACTTGTAAATTTTACATGATTTTGTTGGAATCTTTTCTCTTTGAAAGCTGGGAAAAATATTTTAACTAATGCCAAACATCAAGCAATGGTCTAATACAAACTATGTCTCATACATTGGTCGTATTACATTTCGAAACAAATATCAACAAAGCACAAGAAAAGTGGAGAAACTTTGTACAGTAGAAATCCAATGGAATCAATCAATTTGAAGTCATCTTATTGAAGACAACCAATCAGTACATTATTCTAAGATTTTTTCGTGCATTAATCAATGTTGTTGGCTTGTTACTTCTGAATATAGTATATTATACAATTAGTTATTACTCATAAGGATGATTTTTGCCCCTCGAGTGTAGCAAGTGATGTAATTTATCCAAATGAGTGATAGCTTTCACTCTCAACGTTGAAAATCTTTCCTCTCAATTTTAGAAAACCGTTGGATAATTTTGATCAGAAGAAATTCAATTAGGCCTTCAGACTATCGTATTAAGAACACTTACTTCTTCTTATTTCATTGCATATCCACTAATGCATGTTCGGGATAACATTTTCCATCGCTTCTCTATTTCTTGCGGCTTCTTTTTTCCGATCCCTCTCTTTCCTTGAATTTTACCTTCGATCAGTAGGTACAAAAATTCATATTTGTTGTTTAGCATAATATGCCCTAGATACACCGTTTTTCTTTTCTCAATTCATTCAAATAATTCACGTTACTCCTTTATATAATTTCCATTTGTGTGCAAAATGAACCAATATTATATTTTTTGAAAAAGGAGTGAGCTTCTACTTTCAATGCAGTCCATAAATTTCGAATATTAGGCATTATACGCTTCTTTTGATTTTGTAGGTAGCAGATTGTCAGTTATTTTTGAGGCTAACCACAACATATTTGAAAGAGTACTACTACGTTTTTCGACCTAATCCAAAACATTTGAACATTTGTGCTAGTCGTCACTGTGTACGCAGAATAAACTGAGCTCAAGATGGTAATTTACAAAATTTTGACGATTGAGAAATATTATTTTATACAATGGGTGCATACGAATTGACATTATTTAGACATCATTTCTCAATTTCTCTGAGTAATATTAAATAACATATTATAGTAGTTTTTTCCAATTATTTGTTTATATAAAATTTGAAAATTTTCAGCTCATACCAATACCTAGTTCAAACTTTCATTCAACATAGAATGAATCGCTTTCACTAACCAATTAATGCTATATTTGTGATGTTACAGATTGAACATGGTAATTAAAGGACTAGAGAATGGCCGATGAGAGCAATATAGTTAATTAGACAAATGGGAATACTAGGAACTCGAATGTGTAGACAATATAACAAAGCTTATTATTAGAGTTGTGTGAGCATAATATTATAACTCAATGAAGTTTGTAGCATCGCATTCATATGCATAACGAACAATTTCTGGAACAATCAACTTTATTGATATATCATTACCAGTAAATTCATATTATTGAATCGATGTTGAATAATTTTCTCTGGAAATGTATGAAAGTTATACAAATATGTACTCTATACTCGTATATTGATTATATGAGTTATGGAAATAATTTTCTTTAACTTTGTTAGCAATTGATGAAAGACCAACCCCAGAGACAGATTGATACTTTAAATGAAATTTGCTGAAGATTTTTACTCTACTATTTCAGTTATAGTCAATATGAAATAATTATTGAAGATTGAATGCCTATCACCAATTCATTGATACATATCACAAGAAACTTTCTGCGACCATGCCTATGTCTTCAACTATTGAAATCAACACAAATATAATTTTCAATCATAATAGCGAATTTGTTGAAGTTAATGAGCCTGCTCAACTGATATTTTGCTCCAATGTGGAGTTTTTACCCAGCAAATACGAAAAGAGATTTTACGAAGTAACACAAGATTCGAACCAGAGTTCGTAGAAAACGTCAAAAAACGTCAATGCTAGCTAAAATTTAGGATATTTTGATAATGTTTCAATTTTCCTATCCTTAAAAATGGAAGCTGAATGACTCCTATTTTCCGAATCCGAGCAGATGTGGAGAAGTTGTGATTTGTAACATTATTATCATTATCCAAGATGTCTATAATATCATTTAGCCATAAATCATTTTGTTTCATAGTTCGTAGCTATTTCCACTAAATGTACATTTTACGCATCGCGAAGACAACGATGTAATTTTCCAAATGACATGAAAATATTACGATATGCATAATATCTATGAGCATATGTTATTTACCTCTTTACTTGATAAGTTGTGATTATATTATCAAATCCATCGGTAATAATCAACATGGTTTATGCGAGAAATTGGAAGAAAAACTTTTGGTGTATTTTGATAAGTCGAAAAGTTTTAGTCTCACAATAAATTTCTAATTTTTTTTTAAGCAAAAAAACATTGATATATCCACATAGCAAAAATTATGCTCATGTCCCTAAAAAACCAAATATGTTGACAGCAGAAGAATTACAGAGATTCTAAATCAAATTTTGGTCCACTACCAGTGGGTCTATTTGAGAGTATATAATTGAAGAAGCAAATTTCTTCAGAATTCACTCAATGAAGTGGCACTTTATATACTTTAATCAAATTCCACAAAGAATTCTATTTTTTATATTTTTCATTGCACAAGTTGTATCTATCTTTTCAAATAAGGTGGGGAAGATAGGGAATCTTGTTATGAAAAACTCCTGCGAATCTGGATCTGTTGGGTCGATTTCTATAAACATATTGTTATTTGAAAGAGCTTTCGTCCAGCAATAAAAAATATACAGATTCTAAGCAAGCCAACATTAAAGTGAAGTGTAAACCGCATGCCGATATCCTTCTTTTGTAACGAGATATATTAAGAAATGTGAAAACGGCCAGTATACCTTCATCAGTCTAATAGAGAACAACAGAATTGTATACTGTTACTCTTAAAACTCATGATCATAGTTTGGAGAGGAAAATATGCCTGATACTATAGTATGCTACGTTCCCGCATTAGAATCTATGGTCTCTTTTGATATCTTCCATAATGACTGATTCTATTTGTTCTGGAGCTGGTGAGAATAAAGACAGAATTAAGGGCACAAATTAGTGATATCGTATGAGCCGTTAATATAATTAGGCGTAAATGATGGCCGTAGAAGGTTATTAAGCCACTGTGAAGGGCGAAATGATATTGGGATTGCTATTTGAATGATTTTGACCGATGAAATTATTGTTGGTTGGATATTGCTTATGATGTCATATAAACACTTATATTTTCGTACACCCACATATTTTATATCGAATTAAGGTGCTTTTAAAATAATAATCGTTGATTATTTGCTTCGGGTACTCCAAGCAATATAGCTTATCGTACATATAGGGGATGTGATGGAAGAACTTTTTTGATGTCTGTCAAATGTTATCATGTCATTTTTAGTGAAAGGGTGACACATCACCAAAATATATTTTTTTGAGTGAATATTTTGATGTATTCGAATATATACAGGATCTTCTTCTTTTTCCTACTCCATTTTAGGCAGATTGACTGTTCATTCTTCGCAGCATGCCTATTGCCTCAATTGATGGTAAAATTATCACTCCATCTTTTTCGTGGCCTCCCCATACTTCTTCTCTCCAGTGGTGAGTTGTCTCGTGTACTCTTTCCTCGCTCATTCTACTTATGTGTTCGTTCCATTCGCGCTTTCTGCTAAGTACCCATTCGTTAATATTTTCCACTCTGCATTTTTGCCTTATGCCGTCGCTACGTTCCCTGTCTAGGAGCGTTTTTCCAGTAATTTTTCGTAGGACTTTCATTTCATTATTTTTCATTGGCTTGTTTCCAGAAGCCTTTATTGTTTTTGCTGTATCAAGCCGAGTTTCTGCCGTGTACGTCATTATGGGTCTGATTACAGTTTTGTAGGTTCTTGACTTGGCTTCAATACTAATGTAGTTGTTTTTCTATATAGTGTCGTGCAGTCATCCGGTTGCTCTTAATGCTTTTATTGTTTGCTGTCTTCCCTCTGTCCCAATATCACCATTTCCGTATAGTTCTATACCCAGATATTTGAATTTCATTTCTTGCTGGATTATTTTGTCGTCTACGACCAGCTTGCATCTAAGAGGTATTTTTGGTGTTGTCAAGCTTTTTGTTTTGGAGGCAGAAACCATTATATTTATAGATTTTGCTGTGTAATTGAAGCGATATAGCAGCCTTTGGAGGTCGTCTGCGTTTTGTATAACCAGAACAGCATCGCCAGCCTAGCACAGGATTGTAATATTGCGGTCACCCATTTTGTATCCGTTCAACCTGCGTACTTGCTTTATTATTTCATCCATAATTATGTTGAAAAGGAGTGGACTCAGTGAGTCGCCCTGTCGTATTCCTCTTTCCACGGGGATTGGTTTGGAGAGCTCTCCGTCGATCTTGGCCTGGATTTTGTTCACGCTGTATAGATTTTCTATGACTTTGATTAAGGTATAGGGTACTTGTCTGTCGTAAAGTAAATGTACAGCAACCTCTAACTGAACCCGATCAAATGATTTTTGCAGATCTATGAAACACATGTAGGTTGGTTTGTTGTATTCGATCGACTTCTCTACAATCTGTCTTATAACAAACACTGCATCAGTGTATGATCTTCCCGTTCTAAATCCTTGTTCACCCGACAGGGATATAATACTATTTATTTTGTTTGCTATTATTATTTTTGTTATTAGTTTTAATGTTGTACTCAGTAGGTTTATGCCTATGTAATTCTCTGGCATTTTTTTGTCTCCCTTTTTAAATAATAAGAATGATGGTGTATATACAGGATGTTTCTAAGTAATGTGAAATATTGTAGTGAACGCTTGATCACCCCATTTTAAGAAGTTCGTATTAATATGTGTAATAAGTCTTGTCGTTAATGAGATATAGGGTGTTGAAATGATCCTAATAAATGAGCTCTGACTGTAAGTGAAGTTTCCTACTTTTATCGGCATGGGAAGCACTGTAAGGTCACTATACCGACGCCATTCAAGTTTTTGGTCGCCATTCATTGAGAACCGTGGCACCCCATGTCAGTGTGATGTGCTTGGGACCTTCTCCGCAGAAGGTTATCAAGCTCATTTTGGAGATTATAAGAAGCTACTATGCAGTTTTCTGGAAACCATGGATCAAACATCACCGAGAGACTGGTGATCCTTTTTTTGTACGCTTCTCATACCGCATTTTGACTCATTTCAACGATTTGTATTTATTTGGAAGTAACTTACATGTGCCAGAACTATTCAAATTTGGCTAACAAGAATTCTAGTAGTACTTTGAGCAAGATTGTTAAATCCATGATTGTGGAGATATCTAAAATCGCTAATTCACCTAACCTCGTTATTAAAACTGGGAGATCTTGACAATTCTATCATCAAAGGATGTAATGTTGTTCGTAATAATCCTGGTATTCGGTAATCTATTAGACATCGAGCGGATGCTTGCATTTTGGCTGAAGGTGCAAATTTTTAACATATTCTCCTCCATGTTTAACACAGGTTGTTGTTTTTAATGAAATAATGAAGCAATTCAACTCCTTGTATATCATTAACTACAAGACTAATCACACAGGATTATCAGATCTTTTCGTCTTAAAATGAAGTGAGAAAGCGCCCTCTGCAATATTTTAGATTACTTAGTTAACACCCTATATATTTTAGTCACTAATTTTTATTAGTGACTTAATTATTGAATATTGGTACCCTCTGTGAAATCAGAATCTTCCACCACAAAATTCGAGTTTACCATTTCTATATTTGCGTTTAATTAATGAATTGCCACTAGATCTTTCAATTGAAATCAACTACTAATAAAATTTTCATGGTTGCTATATTATAATGAGATATATTTCTAGATAATCAAGTGGTGAGGTATCCTTATCCGTTAATGAAAGAAAAATGATGATTTATTGTTAAAATGATAAAAACGATACTTCTCTGGTATAATTTAAACGATCATATACAGATAAGACGAATAGCATTCTTTCCACATAATGTATCACTAAGACGTTGTTTGACGATTAATTGTTTCATTATGGAAATTTTGTTTCAAATGAATTTAAAATTACGATAGATGATGGTATCAGGTGATGTATCATGTAAATAGATTAGTAGTTTTTCAAAAACATTGAGGTTGGTTATTCCACAAAATCTATATTTATTAGAGAAATAACAAACAAATCATCAGGGAAACCGCGAGGGATGTCGAGGGAAATTATATAATAAGTAACTTTGTATTCACTTTTCTCTGGAGATGTTCCAGAAGTTGAATTACGACTTTCATTCATACTCAAAAAATTGTCCAGTTTTTGAATATTTTTACAAAGCTTTCAGCTTGCTAAGTTTCATTAAGAGGAGGATTTCGAAATTATGGACGGAATTCAAATTTTACTCTCGAAGAGCTATTCACAAACCACTATGATGAATCAGACGAACAACATCACTAACAGAATCAGAATACTGGTGATAATGATCAAAATCAAACCTACTATAACAATGATAAAACAGGAAATGAAAATTTCGTACAAACGAGCTCACGACAAAAAAGACCTTAGTAGAAATTAACATTTCTGCAGAAAACGCCTTACATCTTACGTCGAAATTAATAGTCCTGAATTAAAATTACTTATAAATACCGCTAGCTCACGTTCAATTTATTGAACCTGTTAATATGGAAAAAAACTTTTCCAAATTGCGTTAATCGAATCAATGCACACATCAAGACAGCTTTGGGTAGTTTAGATATTATATATCGATAAACACTACCTGAAATTTCAGAATCCAAACTATTTCATCTACTTTTACTTATTTGATTTCCACTAGTACTTCGATGGTATCATAGGACTAAATGATTAGATAAATGTGAACTTTAATATTGAACTAATAAATAACAAATTAATAGGAAGAAATACTGAGATATCTCTCAGATATAGACGAAAAAAAACCAAATAAATTATTCTCAGTACAACCGCAACAAAATTTTCAATGAAGAATTATTGACAAATAAAAGTAAAATAGCACTATTGTATATACCTCAAATCTTGACTACGATGGAAGAAATACAGTTTTTATTGTCTTCCGTGTTTCCGCGAAGTCATCACATTTATTATATGCCGTCAGCTGTTACTTCATATGTAATTCGAGCGTTACAATAACAATTTATTGTTTTCAGAGACTGAATGTAATTTGGCCCATGTTTATTCTCTGTCAATGAGGAAATAAGTTTCTATTATCGAAATTTTGTATCATTTCTCCCCAATTACGATTATTATAACTTTTCCTAAGGTTGAATTAATTAATGAAACACTCTGACTAAGGACGCTTGATCATGTGAAATATTTCCAATGAGCATGAACAGAAAGGGCTAGAAAATAATTGCTTACCTTCTAATTGATCAGATAATTATTCTTCTTCCACGTTCTTCAAATATCCCAAATAAATTCTGGTAGACATATAGATCAGTACAAATTGAAGTTTATTATTTGACTATAATAAACTATTGCTATAATGGCCACAATATAGCGCCTTTGATATACATGTAGCAGGTTTTATCAATGTTCCAATGCAGCAGTCGACGCGCCCCATCATCAAGTTTTTGCCAAGCTATAAGTAGTACAATGAGAAAATTTAACGACGGTAGCTGATTCCCTTGTCTTTACCAATTATAGACATCTCAGACCTCTTTTTGGTTCATGATAGAAATCTATACGTGATATGACTTGTGGCTCTTGTATAAAAATATTGTTATTGACCACTAGTTTCCATGGTATGGGATACTTGGTTGAACTTTCACTTTCTGTTTTTTGCGGGAATATTCACGTGAAAAATTCAATGAAACTCATTTTGCCGTTATTGGATCATAACTGAAATGCCTACACATGTATATATCAAACATTGGTGTTCCGAAACCACAAAGGAGTCTCTTGACCTTATTCCTCCTGATATTGTATATACTTCAAAATTCTTTAATGCAGATCATTGGTTCTTAAACCTCTTTGTTTCATAGACCACTCTCAAAATTTGGCTGGATCCGTTATATCCCCTGATTAGATCTATCTATGAAAACTTGCATTGTAGAGTTTCAAGATGAATCAACACTTTCCGAATAAAAATGATTAGAATTGATTCCTTGATAGGATTAATTATTTTATAATAAATTCCACTGAACAAAATATCAAGTGAATTTTAATTGATTGTTCTGTGAGTGGATATCAAAAAAGCAAAATTAGCCAATAGACTCCATCCAACTTTTTGTGAATCAGTGACTGACCGCACAAAAACCAGTCAATTCTTGTGAGTAGAAAAAAATAAAGTATATTTTCTTGTATTATAGGTATCAATTCTAATGTATAAATTATTACACTATCAATTATTATTGTTATAACAGTCGTAATATGATCAAAATTGAACACTTATTACGTTATGTAATATCTACAATGCTAAGTATGAAAAATATATATCGAATTGTAATGAGAGGAACGTACTTGATAGATTGAGAACGATTTATCAACATTTGGCTTGAGTTTTGTAATATTCAATCTTCTCATTTCTGTTCTTCACTATCGAAATCAAATAAATTTTTATGGACCCCCGCTTACGATTGTGGAAACCCACTTTTTGTCCTGACCAACGTAGACCACGACGAGTTTCCCGATAACCACTTGAGGAAGGACGGACTTAGTTATATGGAATATTCTTCTAGTATTAGTTTGGTTGCAGATGCAGATAAGTGCTATATTACTCTTTCTTCGATTCTTATTATAATGTATATGGCTTCAGCTAGACATTCTCCCTCCACTTATCTTAAATTTATTCCTCTAGTTTTTCTATCAAAAGGTATCAAAATGCTACGGTTGTATTGAGAAAATTTTGCCCTCATGATTTCCTGAAAAAGTATTTTGCTATTTCGAAAATAATTGTGCTTCCTTGTCACTCTTCTGGTTTCCAGAATCTTGTTTTACTTGTATAGTATACCTCACGACACCAACTACGTCGGAGTCACTTATCACTATCACTATAGCTAAACTAACATAATTTATTCAAATTCTTCGATTACTTTTTATTGCGGTCTGTTCTATTCTACAAGTATATTCTGAAAAACTTCTGGAAAACAAAACAAATAAATGAATAGACCTTTCTAGAAATTATTCTAAAGAAACAATGTAAATAAACTGCCTGCTATAATGAAAACTTATATAAAAAGCAAACGTACGCCGAATTTTAGAATTCCTGGTATTTCAATCATGCGTCAAAGGTTGCCGCCTTCGTGCAATTGATCTATTTGCCAACAAATGGGAAAGTAGTGTGAGGTTTGTACCTCGATATCGACGTATACTGTGTGACGTTTATTCAAACAAACATTTATAAGAGTTGACACTATATTACCCGATTAACCAAGATTTGCAATGTCATGATTTACGATTTTCATAGTACTTTCTTTTACTTGAGTAAATAAAAAAGTCTAAGATATAACCCGTTTTACAGTCACACATAACTGGGAATTTTACACCGAAACGGTGACATCTTGATGGTATATATTGTATAAAGAACAAGTGTCCTTTGAATAACAGAAAACTTTCATCAATCTTGGAGTGTTTCTGAATATATATTTCAAATGGTCAACAATAATTCTAATTTTGCATGAAGAATTTACAAAAATTGGCATTGAAGTATTGTGAGTAAAATGTGTTAGCAGCATATCTGTCTTTTGATATTATTAATATCAATACTGAGGTGAATCTAAACCACTCTCTAAGCCAATCAATCATACATTATTTTTTCACCTGCGACATCAGAAGATTCGTAGCAAGAAACAATACACTTCTTTGAGAACCGTATCCTTTCAGCGCTTGAGACGAGCTTGAAGTTTAGTTGAATTTCGAGAATTAAAAAATTGTAAATATGAATTTTGAAGCACTCTAATTCCGTTTAAAAAAGGTGTTACCCTTCGTAGAGCCAGTATGCATTGGAATCATGAATTTTGGTGGTAAGGATTACGTATCCTTCCATTTATTCTCATTAGTCGTACATCACATGTTTTATCAGATTCAGAAGTTAGCTCATCAACATCACATTTCCCGTTGATGATATATCGTAAGACATTTCTCGCCGCTATCATGCATTTGCATTTTCGCCAACTTTTTTCGCATTAGACTCCTTTTTTCACTAATGTTCGATTAACGCCGTGAAAATTCATATAGTTGATTGATTATACTTGTATTTTGTGCGAAAAACTTACAATAAATTATAGTAAATTTGAATATTCACTTATAACCAGAAAATAAAAAAGCGTACCTGGAATATATGATAAACTAAACACCACCCTCTTATTAGAGCTATAAGAGGACTCGCAAAGAGACGCATAGACTTGTCAGAATGACTCAAAATAACCACTAGGAACGCTTTTCAAAAGATCTAGAACATGACTTCTACAGATTACTGAGGGAAATGTGGATATTTATAAGAAAGCAGAGGCAAGAAATGAAAGAGATAGTAGAAGTAAAACATATAGGAATGAAAACCTGGATAGACTACCTGAAAAGATTGTACCAAATCACAACAGAAGAACCGGAAACACCAGAAATTACAACTGACCAAGAGACCAGAATAAGTACAGGAAGTGGTGGAAGCTCAGAGAAAACTAAAAAACCGAAATGCTACATGCAGTGATGGAATAGCAATTGAACTTTCAAAAAATTGTGGGAAAGCAATGACTGAGCAGTTGACACTGTTCATTAACAAAATATTAAAACATAAAAAAGTACCTGAAGAATGGAAAACAAGTATACTAATTCAACTGTTTAAAAAAGGTGAGAGAAAAGAACCGGAAAACTATAGAGGAATCAATCTTATAAGCACCACCCTAAAAATGACAACCAAAATTTTAATCCAATTAATAAATCAAAGAATATCTTTTGAGGACGAACAACAAGGTTTTAGAAGTGGGAGATCATGTACAGACGCAGTATTTGTAACTAGAGAAATCACAGAATATAATCGAGCGGCGTTCATTTGCTTAATTGACTTGTCAAAAGCGTTTGATAGAGCTAGATTAAAAGACGTGGTTCACCTTTTATACAATAGATACACACCGTTAGACATCAAAACAATCGAAGATATATATGAGGACAACAATATAAAGGCTAGAATAGCCGGACAAGTTACAGAGGAAATAAACATAGGCACGGGTATAAGTCAGGGAGATTCCTTAAGCCCTCCTTTCAATCCCTTAATGGATGAAATGATGAAGGCAGTGAAAAGGGGGAAAGGCTATAAGATGGGAAATAGAGATATAAGAATGCTATCCTCATAGCAGAAAATGAAGACGACCTACAAAGATTGGTTCACATGTTTAACATAGCAGCAAACATGGTAATTTCATCCCAAAAAACAAAAACACTGGCCATTAGCAAAGAACCGATTAGATGTAAGGTAGAAATTGACGGTACCAACATTGAACAGATTATGGAATCTAACTACTAAGTCATCACACTATCAAGCTATGGTGATTTTAGAATCAGAAGTAAAAAAACAAATATAGAAAGCCAATAGAGCAGCAGGATGCCTCAATAAAACAATACGGAGAAACAAACATATTAGAGCGGAACTAGAAATTTAGAATTTACCAAGTTGTTATAAGATCAATAATGATATACACAGCAGAAACGCGACCGGACACGTCCAAAGCACAAAGAATGCTGGAAACAGCTGAAATGAGAATACTGAGGAGAATCCCTGGGAACACACTGAGAGAACAAGTAGCGACTTCATTAGAATATGTGATGTGGAGAAGATTAACGAGTGGTTATTGAATAGAAAAAAAGAATGGAACAACCACATAAGTAGAATGACAGATGATAGGGTAGTAAAGATCGCAAGAGACAAATCGCCGGCCGAGAGAAGTGTCGGTCGACTCCGGAAAAGAAGAATAAAACAGGCAGAATTTCCTATAGAAAAGATAAAAGAAGAAGAAAGAAGAAGAACCAGTATTGCAATACGTAACCCAAAAAATACTAGAGACAATTATTTGTAAACGTCTGACTGAGTCAATTTTGGTTGAAAGACGCTCACAGATGTTTAACCTTTCTTAATATTCAGCAAATATAGTGGTGTTGAGCACTAAATGAATACAAGACGCGAAAATACACGTTCAGATACTACGAGGAAAATATTTTTTTAATGAACATATACGTCCAGAGTAGTCAAAGTGTTAAAAGATAGTAAAGCAACATGTATGTATAATATTTTGGCGAAAGAAGATTTCTGTACATACCAGTATTCATCTTTGATTCAAATGAAATCTATTCTTGATAATGACATATAATTTTTTAACATTTTCTTGCTTGAATATAATTTCATCTAATTTTATTCTCAGTTATCTCATGGTTATTGAAATGAGAATCTATCCATCCAAAGCACAACTTTTCAGTTTTATGAAAATCAGAATGCACACCGAGTTAACTTTTTATCACATTCGTTCAGGCATATATGTCCCTTGCCAACAATTTCTAGGAAAATATAAGAGATGCAGCATAGTGGAAATGTAAGTTTGGCAGAGATAGATATTTAGTTTCTTTCACATTGAGTGTCTGTGAGTGAATTTTGAGATTTAAAACCGCATCATACATTTAAGAAATATTGTTCTCCATTTTTTCAGGAACAGTTATTCAATTCTAAGAAAGTAATTTTCCGAATGCATCAAATTTACTACTCACATTGATGAAATTTATTAATTTAGTGTCTGAAATATATAATATAACTGCAACCATTGTTTTTAAGTAATATGTCTAATTGTTTCACTGTATTCTATTACAACTACTACAACGCTACGACATTTACGTCTCATATATATTCCTCAGATATTTAGTTTCCGTTTCTCAGATTAGGTCTCTTCTTTTTCAAAATTAGTTCACAATAAAAAAATTAATCTTTCTCTAGTCCTTGCATCTCAAATATGTAGCACTAATCAATTGAATTATATGTAGTTTTATTAATTACAATTTGAAATTTACAAAATAAAGCTGTAAATTCTACTTCAATTATTTAGGTCTTTTCTATCATTTATATCTTTTTTGTTCTAATGAATGTGAACCATGTCTAAAAAATCATCTTTTTCATGTATTAGATTCTATTTCAAGAATTTTTGAATCTTTATAGTTGAATTTATGTTTTTTTTTTATAATTCATGGTTCGTTGATTCAGTTCACAATTAGTACAAGGCACTTGATATATAATATTACTTCTTTTGTTTTGCGGTGTTCTTGCTTTTAATTTAGTGAAATATTTGGATAATTTATTATGTCCTTTATGACTTATAATAATATCATATTTATTGCAGTAATTCGATAATTGTTGGGAAAGTCCTTGTAAATATGGTAATAAAAAATGTTTTATGTTTTGATGTTTCGTTTCTATTTTGTTTTTTAATTGATTGTATTATCTGTTTATCGTTTTTTTGAATTTGTTATTTATCGTTTTTTCGAGTAATTATTTTCTTTAAATGCAGTTTTTGCTTTTTGAATAGCTAAGCATCTGAATTCTGGATCTGATAGTTGGATAAATCTAGCAGCCAAACTTATTATCATTGATCTTTTTTGTGACATAGGATGCCACTTTGGTTGTGAATTGAAGTTTTTTATGATAAGAATTGAATTTTCATTAATGTTTTCAATTTGATTCATTGGTACAGCAGTAATGCAATCATCTACATATGGGAAAAAGAATGGAATATTTATATCAAGTTTGCTTATGATCTACCATTACCAATTGCGCTATAACACTTGAAATCGAAGCCCCCTTAGTACAACCATCAGTTTGTTTGTATATTATCTATAATACAACAACGTACTTTAAATATGAAAATGGAATATACGATATCATGTATCAAGTACCTTGTACTAATTGTGACACTGTTTACATAGGGCAAACATCTCAGTATTTAGAAAATAGACTAAAAGGTCCTCAATACAATGAAAAAATAGAACTATATTTACGAACCATAAAATATCAAAAAAACATGAATTCAATTATAAAGATTAAAAAATTTTTGAAACGGAATCTAATACACAAAAAAAGTATTTTTAGAAACATTCATAAAAACAAATGCTGTTTTAGAACAAAGTTCTAGTTTGATTTTATTCTTATTTTGATATTCATGCTGAAGGTAATCTATTGATCAATATAAATACGCAAATTGTCAGTGTCAATATTATATTTTGACTAGGACTCAAAGAAAAGTAAAAAGGTCAATTTTATCTATTTACAATATATATATATATACAATATATATATATAATTTTTTTTCAATTTATTTCTTAAACCTTTGGTATGTTTCTAAATATTTTTGTTTTTAGTCTGTGTTTTCAATATTTTTTAAAAAACGTTCTACGTTTCTTCAAGTATTTTAATGAAGACTTTCTCTTAAAAATTATTAAAAACACTAATTTTGAAACTATATATCTACTTTCAAAATTTCATCCTCAGTCTTGCGACTTATTTCATTTGAATTACTTGATTGGTCTCGGTCCAGACAGTTTTAAACTGAAATCGATCGGCTACAAAGTATAAAACAAATTGTGCGATTATAAAATAGAATGAATTCAAAAGAAAGTCATAATCTACTCAAGTTAATTACAACAATGTGATACGTCAATACTATTTACATTACAATAGATTCAAAATAGTATTTACAAGTAATAAGACGGAATTTTATTCCTCCTGAATTAGATCGTTCCACTGTTCTGTGATAAAAGTAAACAATGCTTATGAATACAAGAGAGAAAATGAAAATATTCAAGTTTTATTATTACTTACTGTATATTATAAGTCAAAATCAGATTTATTAATAAAAAGTTACTGAAAAATAAAAACCAAAAATCTGGAATATCCGCCCCTGACATCAATAGTATAATAATCAATTACAATGTGGTGTTTAAATCAGAACTGATTTATGTAAAAGAATTATTGTAGCAGTTAGTAGTATATTGATGGAAATAAGACATATATGTTCAATTTTTCACAATATAACTATAGATTAAGATTCATTTTATCATTTTTTCTGATTTTTTTTGGTACCAACATTTTACTATTTTAGCTAGCTTTCTTTGTTTCAGTTTCAAATCACATCTTTTTTATATTTTTGGTGAAAATAGACACATATCAATGGTTATGCATAGCATCCATATCATATAAGTTAGTCAAGTTAATAATAATTTTTTTCATGAAATAGTCTTGTCTCTCTAGCTTCAAATTAAAGTTTTACGTCCTCATGTACGATTTTTAGTCCAAAAAAATGTTTTTCTTCAATTTGAGTCCTGAGTTTCACAGTCACCCCGCAATACTATTATCACAGGATGTCTTCGTGACTCCAATGTAGCATCTCAATTAACTTGTCTTTTCATGTTTGCGACGTGAGAAGACAGCAACGACACAGTTCCCCATAATTATTAGGGTGCGTATTAAGGCAATATATGCAGTCGAACGAGAAAGAATAAGCACAACAACAAAAGATATTGGAAAGAAATTTTGTCGAGAAAGAATGATGTTTATAATTCGGACGAGTATGTATCGTCAACGTTATTAGATGGCGGTAATAGTGATAGTGATAGTGTTTTAGAATCAATAAAATCGTAAAATAAAATGTGCAACTTTAAATACTATAAACAGTGAAAAATACTCAGAACAAGCTGTACTCTACACTAGTTCGAACAAGAAGATTCTAATTCCGGGATCCTTTGGATAAAGTGATAGATTTCGTCTTTGAAAAAAAGAAGACACGTTACTGGCTGAAGCAATGAATGTAACTGTTGTCAGTGGCCGGGTGAACAGTAATCCTTAATACAAATCATATAACAAATAACAATTGGTGATTGTTTTGTGTATGCTACAAAGATAAAAATCACTTTAGAAGGCCTAATGGAATGGGGTGCAACACATTGGGAACATTGATGACAAATTTTCTTGACACTACTACACAACCTAATTACAAACATTCAGTTCAATATACATTTTCTCAGGAGATCATGACCTTTAATCTCTTTCATTTAAACGGGAACCTAATATTTTTCCTAAAAATCTAGATCCCAATTATGGATTATAAGGGAGTGTCCATTGAGAAATTTTCAACATAATTGGTAGATGTCAGGGTAAATAGGTCCCATATATCATGGCAGATTATTTCTAGATTCTGGAAAGAGACATACTTTAAATATCGAAACATTGAAAAGGTCAATTTAAGTTCATTTCGGGAATCAAATGAGTTTATTTTCAAGTAGAAAGACTTTCTTATTCAATGCACATATTATGTCATATATACCGAAAACCAAAGATGATAGCCAAATATCTACAAAGAAACTGTTTATTATTTTGGAAAACATATTGTAATTGTGAATAATGAATAAATAATATGAATTATAGTTCATACTCAAAATTGATGCGGAATATTTGTAATTTCTAACAAAAAATTATCAGTCAGATTTGAATTGGAAAAGAAAAATATAAGTGAAAGTATTAGAATGCAGCCAAAGAAGGAGATATTTGAAGTTGAAAAATGAAGTGGCACAAATACATGAATCAACGAAATTTGCTCGGAAGAAATAGTCGAAGAATGGAAACAACAATACTCACATTTGAAGATCGCTAGAAGTGTTGATCATAAAGCATATATAAAATATAATAAATTGATTATAAATAGCGAGGTATAACAGACTAAGTAACACAATGAGGCAGACAACAAAAGAGAAATAGACAAGAAAATTTTCCGGAAGCAAGCACATTAAATGTACAATTAAGAAAATGACGCAAACAAAGAAAAACTAATGAGTCAAATGAATGAAGTTAGATAATATCAGAATGGCTATAAACACGGATACGACAAAGACAATGGAACAAATTATAAAAAACAGCTACCAAAAAGGATTATGAGGTGAAGACAGAATAATAAAAATACAAATGAAGCGTGAATGGGAAATGAACTGATACAAGAATTTGCGATTCTTCGTACTCTCCATCTTTCCAGTATTTGATGGTAGTAACAGATAGATGCAATATTCACAATGAGTGACTCGATCATTCATCAAAAGTATTGCTCAATTTGCACATTTTGTATTCTTTTCAAATCACATGACTAACCACTATTTCCCAGTTTTCAGGCTTTACATTATATTGAGCCTCCAAATAAACTATTTACATTACTCTTTTCAAAAAAACTATGTCTTCTTGAAACTTCTCCCTCCATCTGCATACCAGTTTAAATGAGTTTGGTTCGCAACTATATGGTAGGGATCTAACAATTTCACGATATTCTGTAATTACATTCATTCCACATTTTCTCAATATCTCATAACATAGTTTTTCTTCTTACGGAATAATGTTCTTGATTTGGCTAATTCTTAAAATCTTGTTCAACCACTTGGTTGAGAGGAATATCCTGAAAGTCTCAAATGATAAGTTTTATTTGTATTATTTATCATTATTATACAGTTCTGAGGTGAAAGATCTATCATATGTTCGAACCCTTCTTCAAAACCATCAGCACTCATAATCTCATGGTATCACCAGAATGTTTCGAAAGCAATTAATTCACTTTTAATCTAACTGTTTGTGCTGCAAATGTGTAATATCATCAATCTGCCGTTCTATCTTGCTGGTGGATCTAAACCTGTAGATAAATTATTTGTAAAATCCTGTCTTTGAAAGTTTCATCTTGCCAAACTTCACCTGGTATTTTTCTCCCATTGATACATGTTTTATTTCAATAAAATATACTCCGGCTTCTCCGGTTTCTCATTTCTACATCCACCATTCATTTTTTGTTGATTTATTTGCTCCCAATTCTCAAAATAACATAATGAAGAAAAAAGAGCATTTAGTGTTTACACCAATTAATTAATGATTTCCTATATAAATTGCTTTGAAATAATCTACCATAAAATCATAGATTTAGATACAAAGAAATCAGAAAATTCAATGAAATATTGCTTTAAAATTAACAAACACGGAACGAAATATTGGTGAAAGGAACATGGTAAGCTTCTAATTCCAAACGGTAGATTTTTTTCAGGAACTGGGCGCCAGCAATTCAACGAATTCAAAGTTTAAAATCAAAAGAGAAATTATAAAAGTTTGTAATGCCTTATAACAATTATTATTATCTCATAACTCTGTATTGGATGAAAAAACAGAAGGAAAAGAAATTAAAAACAAACCATATAGGCTAGATATAATACAAGGGAGATTATCTGGATAAGACTATAGTTATAAATATCAGAATAGAATAAAATAATACAAATACATGGAAATGATTGAAAAAAACTGGGACACCTGAGAGAGATTCATCTGGAATTCCAAGCTTCGGAAGGAAGATTGACCAATTAGGAGGTGCAATTCGAGATTAACAATCTCAAAAGCTATATATCAAATTGTTTCCTATTTTTGTATGAGTTTCATAACAAATGAATTTATCCCGATTTATATTGCACTGTATGAATTTAATTTGATATAAACACATTCTCCCGCATCTTGTTATGCTAGTTTCATAACGGAGCGAAATATATTGTGCAATCTACTCATTTGAATGAACCATAATTCAAGGAAAATTATGTATTATGTTTTATCTATGGCTTGTGCTACCCAGTTTTATCCAAATTGCTTAGAACATTGTTTGCGATACTTGGAGACGTGATTTTATATTTCTAATGATATATTTGAATAACTTAAATTCATACAGGAGGAGTCGTAAGGATCTTTACACACTTTTACACATGTAGAGCCCCTCAAAGAGGATGTCATGATGCTACTAACAAGTAATACTTCCTCTTCCTCATTAATTTACAGGGTGATTTGTGGGATTGATCATAAACTTTAATTGACTATTGTGTTTACACAGCTCATTTGATTCTCTAAATGGTTTCATACCACAATATACTACTATCAAACATTCAGTTGGTGTTTGCTGAACCTAGAAATTCCAGGATTGGCTTTCGAAAAATCAATCTGAGTGTTGAATATTGCACGCTGAGCGATAAGTGATGTTAATGCTATATAAATAACCAATCAAAGGACATATATATACGACAGAGTTGTCGCAAAAATCGGCTCTTATCAAACTAGAATGATAAACTGATAAACAAACTTTGTGAATTTCGAGTATTTTAACTGTGATGAGTACTTACATCATATTCTTATTTGTGTGTCTAAATTCAACTACATCTTTACTGTTAGTTTATATTATCTCTAAGGGTAGAATCATGTTAATGATGATGATATGTTAATGATAAAAATTGTACCGAATAAAAAGAAGGAGTGTCTCCAAAAAGTTTCAAAATTAAGATTGGTGTTGACTGTTTGACGTTTCTTCATATTTCACACCCATTCTTATTATTGTCATTATCAACCGTTATTTATTTGTACCATAATTCATATTTCTCTGTATGTTTTGTACAATTTGGTGAAGCTATTGTGATTTTTGTGAAAAATGCCATATCGACCACAGAATATGTCGACATAATTTTTGTTTATGAGTTCTGTATTGATGGTGGAGCTGCTGCTACAAAATATTACAGGATAGTCGAACATATTTCCAACATTTGAGTCAGTTTTTGATTAATTGTAGAAAAATGACGCTATGCTTAGTGGAAGAACAGAACGACATGTAGATGAAGCGCAGGAAGATGACGTTATTGACGCTGTTACTGTGAACCTAACAATAAGCTAGTAAGACAAGTAAGTCGAGAACTTAATGTTACTCAATCAAAACTAAATCTAATAAAAAAGCATCTGTAGTCATATCATATTCAAACGGTCAGCGATTGCATCCGGGAGATGAAACTTTTAGGTTGGAATTTTTTAGATGGATTAACAATCATCATCAGACGCTGTACAGGATACTATTTACAGATGAACTTCAATTTACAAGAGACGTGATGAATAATTCCCGTAATTCATACCATACAATAAAGTGTGGGTAGAAGAAAATCTCCGTGCTATTCGACAATGTCGTTCCCAGTTCATGTTTTCAGTTAACGTGTGATTTAGTGTCTTCATTTTTTTGATAGTTCTTCAAGAGGACAGGTATATTTGGACTTTCTACAGAATGTTTTGCCAAATTTGATTTCTAACGCGAACGTTGTTCCCGAGGTTATATTTTCAGCATGATGGGGCTTCAACCTCCTTTTTACTGAGACATTGGGACATCTTAATAATGTTTATGGCAACAAGATTATTAATAACCATCAACAATTGATTGATAAAACTATACTTTGAGAATTTGGGAAAAAATGTGTAGTTGCCGCTGGGTTCTATTGTGAGCATCTACTTTATTATTTTCATTTTATTGCAATGAGAGTATTTTTTTCAGTTCTTCATTAAGCGTCTTAACTACATAATTTTGGTTATTATTTTCAAATTGTTGCTCGTTATTCATTATTGGTTACGGCTTTCTGTTTTTTGGTGTTTATCGTTACTGTTATTTGATACAGTTTGTAATTCTAGTTGAGATATGATATTTATTTAAAATTTGATCTTTCATTAGAAACTTAATAAACATGCTATGTGTTTGAAAATGTAGTTTGAAAATCTCTTATTGTATTAAAAACTATTATATAATATTCAATTCGAGTTCCTAAATTGATTTTTCCAAATCCATTCCTGGAATTTATAAGTTTAGCTTAATAATACTGTAATGAATTATGAAAAAATTTTAAAAAGCAAGCTGTGTAAACGCTATAGCGTACTAAAATTTATGGTCAATTTCAGAAATCAAACTGTAAAGTAATGAAGAAGTTGATACTTTTTAGTAGCCACATGATATCCTCCCTAAGGGACTCTAAATATGGTAGAAGTAAAGTTCCTCATGACTCGCCATATATTTTCTTGCCGCCTAATCTAACTGTATAGAATTGAATTAAGTTTATGTATTCAATGCTCATCAACTACTATAAATTTTAGTTATAGGTGAGATATATTTTCGGTAGAGCTAGAGTTCACAGTTTCTAATAATGTGCGAAGAGAAAGTTGATAAGATGAGGCTTCCAAAACTATGTCAACTTCCGGAAACTGGAAAATTAAAGGTTTATATAATGAATGGGTTCATTCTAAATTCACCCGATAAAGTTGAGGCGATGATATACGAAATTAAAGCGCATTATAATTAGAATGAGTAAAACCAATAATCACATTCTTGGCGATAGAAGTTGTTTGGTTAGGATTTCAATTGGAAATTCAAGGTATGAGCGATACAATTAGAAATTATTGGACCGGAAAGTGCTCATTTTCTTAGAAACTAGACTTTTATTAGTCCCTTTTTCAACAAAATTCAGAAATACATAGCTTGATAGAACATGGCACACATGCTGAAGATGAAGCGATTCTGAATATATGGTGAGATCTTTTTATGCAAGGTAATAACTTTTATAGTGAAACAGAAGTTATCCAAAACAAAGTTTTGGAAAACAAATTTTTCTTTTAGATCTGAAAAAGTCTGAGAGTTTTAAGAATGAAGTCTTTTTTATCTTGTTTTTTCATATAATTGATCAATAACTGTAAAATTTAAATGAGCTTGTAAAAATTTTTCCACTGATATTAATCGATGTTATTCAATTCTTTATTGTGCTGAAGCGACAGCATGAGAAGTTTTTGTAGAAATCTTAGTCTCGTTAACATCAATCAAATCAAATAACTGGTACATAATCGAGCCAACTGATGAACTTCCCGGTCGCAATTTGACCTATATTGGTACGGGAAAGAAAAATAAAAGATTGGTTCCATAGGAATTCCTGTCTTCTACTCACACCATTGTGTCTCCCTATGGTTATGATCCTAAATGTTTCGGCAATTAGTAGCAGAGTAATTTATTAATTATTTTCTAAAAGAATATTTTCTATTATATTGTGCCAAACCAACATGAGATCTAGAATTAACAATAACATATGATCACGCAAAATAATAGAACTAACCGCAGATATACATGGAATGGTTATAGAAACTCAGAAGGGACATGGTATAGCGAAAATAAAGACATCTACTTTCTGCCCATCAGAGGAGAACTGAAAGACAGTCACTTGTTACGATTCCGTCAAAATACCAGTGAGCCTAAAATATTCAGGAAAAAACTGCCCCAAGTGTGTTTAAGATATGTTTTATTGGAAACATTGTTTTATAATATCCATCTCATCATTTTTTGTGGATAAAATAGGTTTATTGTGGTCAAACTGGTTTTGATTAGTAAAATACAAACGTGGATCAAATTGACCCGTGGATAGTTCTAATGTACAACTCATGAGAGAATAGTAGTTAAGAGTTAGAAGTAGAAAAAATACGTCACAATTAGATATTTTTGATCTATCAAAAGTTACTTTGATATTGATTATAGAAATATAGTCGATACACAACAACAATACAACAATACAATAGCAGGCTGTTCAGGTTTATGATGCAACAAGAAAATAGAGTCTACTACTGTAATGCGCAGGACATCGCAAAACTATGAGAAATAATACAAAATTTCATCGAATAGGGTCGTTATATTTTTTATTACCATATAAAGACGAAATAAAAATGTGTTTGGATTATTAAAAATTCATAACTTCAAGTACAGTTAATATCATGAATAAAGTTTATGGAATATCACATTTCAGTGAATGAATTTGGAATCTTACCTTTGATAAAATCAACAGCCATTTCCAATCCATACGTATCCTTGTCACAATCGTCCAGCACATGAGCACCGAGAGTTATATTAGGTATAACTGTAAACGTCTTCGAGTTAATTTGGTCTATAGTATAAAGCATAGTTTCCAGAGCTTGTATGCCCCCTTGAGGCATAATAGGACCACAAGTTATGCTATCACCCCTTTCATGCACCATCATTAGACCACCTATGATTAGATCCCCTTCGACGACTGCTTCGCGTTTTACCGGCCAAAGATATTCCTGTTTAGCGTCGATCGCACTTTTATTGGAGACTACACCATCCTTCGTGGTTGTAGTAGTCTCACTAGTCAACGTAGGAAAATAGATTGATTGGTTTTGTGTTAATTGAGGACTAATTGATGTTAGTATGTTGAAGGGTAACGAACTCGATGATAAAGTATTTCTGTGTTCGCGTACATCAATTTCATCTGGTTGCTGAAGCATATTAGCTGGAACAGAAGTGGTTGTTTTCTTGTTTTGTAGTGGTGGCAATGACGTGGCAGTAGATAAGTCTGAAATGAAAATATCAATTTATCAAATCAAAAGTGATAATTACTATCAATTACTATTGTTTCTCAGATGTGTCCAAATAAATTGTGCGATAATTCTATCATTTTCAATAGCAAATTTGAGACAATGAGGCAAAATTTTTCAATGAGTAGGTTTGTTCCAGCAGTATGCTCTGATCATATTTCGAACTTTGGTGCACTACGCATGACTTGACTAATTTATTACGAACACGTACCCAACAATTACTTCTGGAAGACCAGCTTCAACACAGGTGGAAATAATATTAGAATCATTATTTTTCTTTTCATACAGGTACACATTCATGTGATGAAGGTGGATACACGATTTAAGATATGCGTTGACATGCGTGGATCTATATGTTCTAAAATTTATTACAAACATTTTTGTTCGTCTCGAAACCAGTACTTAAAATGTTCAATTTGTTGCTGAAACATAAAACTTTTGGTTCATTACATGAACTTGATACTATTGATTCATATCGCTTATGATCAAGCAGTCTACTGAAACAAACCTAATATGCACCTCAAAATTCAATGCAAAAATCATGTTTTACAGAATATCTCGTTTCCTCTACTCACTGTTAGCATGTATTAGAACAGTCAAGGTGAATTTCATACAATTTTTATGTGAAACCTGTGACACGAACTTGAGCTCCGATCTATTCAACTCTTTTAATAGTAAAGTCAGTTCAATGGAAGAGATAGGTGTTATTGATAGAGAAATACGAGTAAATTGTTTACAAAATCTTAGGTCCACCATGAGAGGGTGTATTGAAGTAGAAAAGATATGAGATTCCTAAGCAGTTTAGTTAGCAATATTTTGAATATTGTGATTTCACTTGGCAGATTTGAATAGAAGCATTGAACTTTAAATAGGTCGTTCAAAATTAAACTAAATTAACAATAAAATATAAAAAGCCACAAAGAAATATATAAATGGCAAGAATTTTCCTTTCAACGTCTATTAGACTAATTCGCCCAAATGGAAATTGAAAATTCATTGTCTGTCTGCAGTGATCCAAACTGTTCTCATTATAATCTTAATATTGCCATCAGATAACGTTATATAAATGTGAAGCTGATATTACTAACAATGAGAACAAATCATTAAATAAACCATATAACAAATCTAACAATTAACAACTACGTAATTAGTGATACCCTATGGAAGATGAAATTACACGCTGACCATATCTTTCATTCGGCTAGGTATAAAAATCTGAGTGACCAAATAAATAAACTTCCACGTCCTGTCCACCTCCGGGTATGTATGATTTGGAATCATATTAATTCTTGTAAAAATTTCAAATTCATAAGTTTCAAAATTCAATTATCAAATTGACGTCGATAGAAATATTGATCAATTGAAATATTGATTCTGGTTACTATACGAATTTTTATTAATTTTTAATTGGTTAGATTATGAATGAAGTTGAATTTTTATAGGTTGGATAAGGATAGTTGTAGTGTATAATGTTCAATATTGATTGGTTAATTTATGGATAAGATTAAATTTCAATAGGCTAGGTCATTATGAATATTGCTGAATATTTATTGGTTAGAATATAAATGACAAATTTTAAAGGTGAGGTCGTTATAAGGTGAAGTTGAAGTTTATAGGTTAAGTGAGGTTAGTTGGTTGTTAATCGTGTTGAATTTTTATAGAATTTGTTTTTTCAAAATCTAAAAGATATGTATAAATTACACTAAGGTTATTTGAATAGTTTTCTCATTAATGCATTGATAATTTTGGGCAATATAAGTTGTTTTGAAAAATAGACGTTCTTTGTAGTTTTTTTCAGTTGTCAAAATTTTGGCAGATCCATAATTCATATTGTGTCCTTCATGATAGACATGAGTCGCTAATGAACATCTATCAGGATATAATCTGCCATCACTCTTGTGGGAAGTTATCCGACTGAACAGTGACCATTTCGACTGACCAATATAATTTTTGTCATGATTTAAATAAGGTATTTCATTTACTATATTAGGCTATTCATTGATTGCTGTTTTATCTTTTACTTTAGTGAAAATAGATTGAATATTAAGGATTTGACTGTACGCTATTTTAATATTGCGTTGTTTAAAGATTCCAGAGAGATCCCAGTTTGGGAGTAACTGATTTTATATATATGAAATAATGTACCGAGCAGCCATCATGTTGTAAGAACAACGAGTGGCTAGGGGTATGTCTTTTAAAAGAAGTCTGATGCTGGTTCTCCTGCATGCAACGGTGATTCGTTTCGACTTAGTAATACATATTATTGCAATTACCATCATTAATACTATGAAATGTACCTTCATTTGATCACAACATTCGTGAAAGTATTTGAGGATAACACTATCTAATTTAGATTACTGCAGGTAGGCCAAACTTTCCATATAGAATTAAGTTTCAATTATCAATTGGGCGAACCTACTTTATAGGCATTTGGAAAGAATTCTCGTCATTTACATATTTCTTAAGAGATTTTGAGACCGAAAAAGACGCGACCTGTGGTTTTCGCTATTTCTATGTTAATTTAGATCACTTTTAAAAAATCTATTCAAACTTTTATGCTACTATCAATTTGTCAAGAGAAAACACAATATCTAAAATATATAAAACAACTAATTGCGTAGCTCAAAATTTATATATTTTGTATTTCTGAGTAACAGTTCTTTCAGATAACATCAAGCTCATATAAATCGGCTGAGCAAAACCCGATTTATAGGCATTTCTTTAATAACAAAATTTCCACTCTCTGAAATGGGTTAATCATAAAAAATTCTGCTTTCTCAATTTTATATTGTCAAATATGCCCTCTATTGGCGAACTCCAAAAGTCCCGCATGCCATTTTCCAGATCCTGCAAGACGAACACGTTCAAGTCAAAATCCAAGACTATAAATACACCTTTACATCCGATTATGTCAGTTGTTCCACAGGGAAGTGCACTATCTAATGTACATAGCTGATATTCATTTACACAACAACGTAACTACCGCAACATATACAGATAACACTGCTGTGGTAGCATTTCATCGGGACCCATCTATTGACTCTTATACATCGCAGACAAACTTGGACGCCATTTAATTGTGGCTAAAATCTAACCTAACCTCGAGCACATACATACTGAATAGGAGAAAGCAATTGAGTCCAGAACTCAGCAAACTCTACTAGTAAATAAGTCGAAGATACTAACTAATAATCAACAACAAGCAGCTAATACACAAAGTCATATTAAAACCCTTCTGGAGTTTTGGTATTCAAATATGGAGCACTGCATCCAACTCATATATAGCAATTCTAGAAATATGTCAAACAAAAGAATTATTATAAGTGATCCATAATATAACCAAATTACGTTATTGCTTATGACTTTCAAGTTAAGTCAGTTTAAGAAGAAATATCTCACTTCTCCTAGAAATATTTTTAGCGTATTGAAGCCCATCCTAACGTATTAGCTCAACTTCTAACGAGACCTCGTATCCAGTGAAGGCTTAGAAGGCATCTTCCGTGTGATCTGCCTGACAGATTTTAGTGTCATAGCGATGTGTCTGAAGTTATCCTCCAATCAAACTATTTTTTTCCAAGTGAAAGGAAATTATTCTTCCTACAAGATAACTTATATATTGCTTTGAACCATTTGGGGCCTTGTTCTTGAAGTTTCATCTTCCTTAAGCTGTACCTGAGATATAGCCTGATTTTTGAGACTTTTTATCCTATATATCCTAAGGACGCTCAAAATTGACAAATGTGACTATTCAAATAATGAAAGACCCAGCTTACTCCGTCATATTCTAAGGTTGATTTTTTTATGAAAGTGACTGTACTAATATTTTGTCTCATTTAAAATCATAGATTTCCTAAATTATTCTTATTTACATGATTCAATTTGGGTACAAATTGTTACAATATATTATAATCAATTTTTTATGCACAATCAATATCTCAAAAAAATATCCGACAAAAACAAGTTTGTCACTGCTAAGAAATATGTCACGAGCGGTGAACACGCAAAAACGTATAATTAAATTGAAATTTCAGTCTGAAAGAATGAATTTAGCTAGGAAAAGGTTCCTAAGAAGCGTTGGCAGCATATTATCATCAATCGATAAGAAGGCGCCTAGTTTTTTCTAGTGGAATATTTGGAACGATGTGAACGGACAGAATACAGTATTAACATATAGAAGAAATTAAAGAAACATGGATGAAAAATTTTAAGGTTCAGCTTAGATTATACATAAAACTGAAAGTAGCTAAATATCTCAAACAGTAATGGAAATAATTGTTAAGTTAGTACGTACACTGCTGGAAGACCTAAATGAGGAGCATAACGAAAGTACTTATTACATTCTTAAAAAAATTATGCTTATAAATTCAGTTATTCTCCGCCAATTTTGTGAAAATTAATATTTATAAAAACAGTTGTTCTCAGATAACATAAGAATAATGATTCTGTTTCAAGTCTGAGTCACAGTACTAGAGAATTGATGAAGAAAGCTAGAAAAAAATAACTAGAAGAATAGCGTGAACCATGTTCCATCTTTGTCCTATATTAATAGAGTAAGAGCGCGTTAGCTGAAGATCTTTGTTATTGTATAGAAGTTTGTCAGCGCATTGTAATGTCAAATAAATCAAGTGTGACATTAGTGATACAATTTATCCTCTTCAACTCCCTTTCTTTAAAAAAAGACCTTCACTATAGCCAATTGTGAAGGGATTTCTATACTATTAATGAACAGAAATAAGAGGGAAAAAATGTAATAAATACTTAGGATAAATTATATCGTATGTTATATATAAAACTAGTGAATATAATAACCTAAAAAAATTTATATTTCAATGAAACATGAATACATGAACACTTAAAACAGTTTCACCCTCAAAAGTTCGTATTTACTTAGATATATTAGATCTACAGGCCTGTCTAGAAAGTTTATTTACATCGTATTGCAGTTTTTGTATACTGTAATTTCTCTGCTTTTATCATTTTCTACCGTGCGATTCAGACCATTTACAGATATGACTGAAGATGGACCACTGAACCGTGGAATCAAGTTTTTGACGAACTTCATTAGTTACTAATACGTTATTTGCTGGTTTAAGTATTAAGCTTTTTGACTTAGATCTATTTGCGTTTTAAGCTATTTCTTAGCTAATCCAAAAAATTCTTTAGCTCTTTTCTACGCGATTTGTAGTCTGTATCTTACTTCTTGATTATATGAATCAACATTATAAATAGGATCAAAGTGAATACCACTTAAAATTTCAAG
Source organism: Diorhabda carinulata (assembly GCF_026250575.1). Classification (NCBI taxonomy): domain Eukaryota; kingdom Metazoa; phylum Arthropoda; class Insecta; order Coleoptera; family Chrysomelidae; genus Diorhabda; species Diorhabda carinulata. Next base: position 8,707,362 of record NC_079472.1, on the reverse strand, counting down.
TGATATTTTCACCAAATAGGGAAAGTCGGGGCAAAGTGGCTACCATAATAGAAATCTGCTCCAAATTATGCCTAAACAAGAGAAAATTCAATTAGGTTACACATAATGCTTATTTGAAGAACAAGCAACAGTTTTGAAATATATTCTGGCTCTTCTAGGTGAAGAATTCGGAAATACAGATGAAAAAACTGTTTCAACTTAATTATCCACTCTACCCCATATGTGGGTCAAAGCGGTAGTAGGGGCAAAGTGGCACATAGGTCGGGGCAGAATAAACGACAAATTCAATACGCAAAACACAAAAGATATTGTAAAATTTTGATAAGGAACATAATCTATAAGCTTCTTAATAACAAAATAAAGTACAAAATGCTTACTTTAAAATATAAAGAGAAAACATATTATTCTGTAAAGCTAGACACCTTAAAAAACTAAAAAAAGAAACTATAGCTTGTCGAAGAATTCAAAGATGTAGTTAAAACACTTCTACTTTTCCATGTCTTTAAAATTCTACTTTCAATTTTCCCAAAATTTCTTCGTTAACTACCTTCTGTCTCCGGAAAAACAAAAATATCTTTCGACTGGCGGTATTTGTTACTTTCGCAACAAATTGCTATACTTAAGATGTTCCATATCAATTTGAAATTTATTGTTTTCGAATAATATTCGAAATCACTACCAGAATCATTAGAATCTGCTAGCTCAACTTCAGTTTAAGTGTCTGAAGGTTTTCAATTCCTTTTTGATGTTTTTTGACATTGATAAATTTATTTTCACAATTTTCTTTTTCTTTTTTGGTATCTTTATTGTTGTGGCTTGTTTGAGATCCTCATAATTCGGAGTCGTGGTTAGGATCATAGTTTTCCCCCTTTTTATATTTCGTTTTAGTGCACTATTTTTCGGTAAAGGTAGTATATCCTCGAGGGAAAAGTATAATTTCTCATTTGCACTAGGAACTGCGTTCTCAAGCAAAGGTGAAGCTTGAGAAGTTCCTGGTTATGAAGATGGAGTTCTTGGTGTGGAGGTAGTTGTTGTGGTGATTGACTTACTAATTCTACCGTAATTTGGGTGGTATTAATATCTTGAGAAGTTTCTGAACGTTTTTCAATTGGGGGTTTTTATGTAACTTCTGCCGGTTTAAATGAAACGGAAAAACATCGGGGTTATAGGGATAAATTCCAGTGACTTCAAAACCATTAATGGCATTTTGTGCAGGTGACGTAGGCCTCTAGTTCGGAGTCCAAAAAGCCTACTCTCCAAATGTAAGACAAAATCGACAAGTTCCAAGTAATTTAGTCCAATATAAAAACTGAGTTAACAAAAAACACGTAGTATTAGTTTCGTTTCCTGTAGGTTAACTTAAATTTACAATGCATTAGGTCGTATAAAAAAATTGATTTTAGATTAGGCTTAAATGCTTACGAACTTACATCTAAATATTACAAGCACTTGCTAAAAAAACAAATAAACAAACATATTCGCTTGACGACTGCTGACTACATACTGGTTAGTTTAGGACGCTAAAGGTAACCGTTGCATGATATACTGCTCATAGATGTCGCTGGGAAATAGGAATTATTAAAAGTCACTTTGCCCCTTGGGGCCGCTCTCCCAAAACTTCTCCTGCTAGTTCAAACGGTGTGTCATTGTGGTAAGTACTGGAGGTTGTGTTGTAACAAAAAGCAAAATATTGTGTCAACACATCTCAATCGGTATATGTGTTGTTTGCGCAAATTCTCGCGAAATCGATGAGAGCACGATCATTTCTTTGACATCCTCATTTCCATTTGAATTATCAGTAAGCCCTTATAGGTTTCAGATATTAACACCCATTGCTTTTGCGAGGGTTAACCCAGAAAAAGTCAAAAGCCTTTCTATATATGCTGTTTCCAGTATTGAGTGAATTGAGAACAAGTTTACTAGTGAAATTAAGAAAATCAATTTCACATTGTATCAACGTTAATATTGTCAGAATCCGAACTTTCGTCTTCCTCTCTTATTTCCTTGTCCAAAACCAATACATCGATTTTTTATAAACAGATATATGGAACTTAATATCTTACATTTAGAGCTTGAAATGATCTACTACCTTGTCCCTGACTTTCGCGGAATGTTTCTAACAAATATTGTATTTCTGCTCATATTAATTCTGATTTCGGTATTTTCTTCTTAATTACCTGTTTCGCTTGATTGGATATCACTTTAGATCGTAGAAGTGGAAGTAAATTGAGTGTATAATGAGAATCCAGCATAGACTATTTAATAAATAAGGAACTAATTCCACTACGGTTAAAAAATAGTTATTATTAAGAAAATGTATAAGTACTACAAAACCAACCAGTACGAAATCGATCTGGGGTTGGTGATAAACGTCAAAAATCATTCATCAGGTGTCATATTTTTCCAATACAGAAGGATCGCAAGACGTATTACATTTGCATAAAGTGTAATGTTTACATTTGCCTAGAGCATGTTACTCAGATCGCCACCGAATGTAGAGCTCAATAGTACAAAGCAATTGAATAATTTTAACGCTTTGAATGATTTATTTTCTATGGTTTTCTGTTGGTATTTTTTTTTTGGTTTTATCCAACAAAATGGAAGATATGTTTTTGTTATTGATGAAAATATATTTTAACTAATCATTCGAATGGGTTTCTAATTATATTTTTTAATATTATTGACAAATTGGTAGTAGACAGAATAAATAAAAATGTTTCTCAACAGAAACTTTTTAAATATATCAGCGCAGGGTTGATATAGTATCACTGACAATGAAGGCGGTAGAATCGTTTGTTATTTTCCACTTCTACCATATTCCTTCTTTCTTCAACTAAGAATAGAACTACCAGGATCTGGCAATGCACATGAACATATATCCGCGTGTTCCTTGCTGTTATTATTATATATTCTACCATCTTCCGGATTCCATCTGAAGGAATAATTGAGAGAATTCTCAATTTGTTATAATAATAAATAGAAAACGAATATCTTTGACAGTTACCACTTTATAGATTTTCTAAAAGGAGTGGAAATAACAGATCAGCTGTAATCACTGGGTTCTCATTATCACGCCAGTGTCCCCCAAGAAAGGGCGACACAATAGATCCTCAGGGTCGCAGTGTATATGACACCCCAATATCTAGATATACACATACTTACATATAGATTCTGCTTTTATAGGATCCAAATTTTAGGCATTCTTTTTTTTCCTCGATGTAAACATGGCGTTTATTCGTTTCTTTTTATTGCTCTCAATCCCTATGCTTCAGCAGCTCGTATTCTCTCCTATTTTCTACCAGCTTGTGTAATAGCTTCCAAAATTCTATAGGTTTTTATTGATATTTTTCATTTATCTCTATTAATATATCTAACTAACGATATATCTTACAATTATTTGCGTCTCAATTTGAGCGAATCTTCAAACTACAAAAGAGAGACTTCTTGAAAGGATTAAAATTTCTGACTCTTCCTTCCTCATTCGTCTTTGTATCCGTTTGCCTAATTCTTAAGGAGGGTCCTCCAATTTCAGAAAGATCGTTGCACGGGTATCCACTTAGGAACGCGGAGCACGACCTTTACCTACCTACTTCACGATCAAAATTAGTTAAGGGCTCAATACTTTACAATGTAAAAAAATTTACAATCACTTGCCAATTGAAACTAAATCGATATCATCTTTTCCCGCTTTCCGCAATAATTTGAGTTTATATTTACCGCAAAGTGCCTTCTACTCTGTAAACGATTTCTATTCTAGTAATAATATTTAATTCTGATCATGCTGCATATTACTTTAATTTTTGCCATGGACTTATTCACCAATTATTACCTATTACTATTACCTATAATTTAGTTGCTCATTATGGTTTTATTCTCTCTATTAAAATTTTATTTCATTTGTTTTATCCTTATTCAGTTATTTTCATGTTTGTTTTTGTTTTTGTCTACAAATTGTAACAATTTTTTGACATTTCTCTCTCTCTCTCTCTCTCTCTCAAAAGATCTGGAATAAATAAACGCAAAGTGACAGATTCTATAGAAAAACAAACTTAGAAAGATAAATTGGTTACACGTTAACTACGTTGGATTTCCAAAAAAAGCATCAATCAGTATCGACAAAAAGCTATTTTGGTACACTTAATTCGGACACGAACATGCAGCTTAGTGAACGACAATAATTTAACGTCCTTTAAATAAAGGAGTAGGATATAGAGAAAATCCTGAACTGTGAAGTGAAAAAGTATGTTGCCTAGGAAAAAACGATACACATAATTTTCGGTATCAGTTTTCATGGAAATATTCAGAATAGAATCGAAGGAACCAACTGGAATTGAAACTAACATATGAATCTCTGATATAATATTTTTCCAAAAAATTTCAGTAGTAGTACTACAAATTATTGGAGACTTCACTTTAATTTTTCTATTTTCTCACATAAATTATATTTTTAGCGATGAAATTGGAACGAAATGTCCAGCTTCTATCAGTCCTCAAGCACCGCTTTTGATTTACCAATTGGAGCTTGATGATCTCATGAGAGATTTTGATTGTGTTGAATTCAAGACTGACACGGTGGATCTGGTTAAAGTTACCACGTTAACGTAACAGTTTATATGTTGATTTGTTTTCTAAGGATAAGGACTTAGTGTACAGCAATCTCATTAAGGGTTTGATGTTAAAACTGGGTTATGAAAATAGGTCAGAGAAATGTAGACTCTTCATTGATTTCTCAAAGCCTGAAGAATGTACCGCTCCATAACAGAAATAAATTTCCATCACTACCTTCAGCTGACTTAGTTCATTTGGAAGAATTATTACTAGTCTTAAAAAACATAGAATATAGCAAAGACCAATGGTTAGTCTGTGCAGGTTTGGAAGTTGTTGCTTTGGCTTTAGGACTGCAAGTCGGCTACAAATAATACTGTTGCATTTTATGCGAGTATAACAACGGAGATAGAAATGAACATTATGTAAGAGCAATATGGCCGCAAAGAACTGAGTAAAAAATTATTATCTCCTTTGCACATCAAACTGGGGCTAAACAAAAATTCTGTGAATGCCAAGGACAAAGATAAAAAAGTTTTCAAATTTTGAAACAAGAATGTTTTCTTTGAGTGACGTTAAAATGGAGAAATGGTCAAATATTTCACGTCTTAACTCGAACTTGACCTTTTCGAATAAAATATAGTCGGAGGGGGACAAATTGGTATCATATGGTGGGTGTTCAATATCCGTGCTAGCTACATTCATGTACAGTACCGTTGGAAAACAAAGTAGTGTGATCTGGAGCATTGTCATGAAGTAAGCGCATACATCGGCTGATTTTTCCGCGCCTTTGTCTGATACTAACTGACTTAGTGAGTCAGAGTGAGGTTTAGTGGTCGTTTGAGCTCTAATGTAATGAAATAAAAGTAGCAATTTGAATTGGATTGAAAGAAAACCGCAGTGCATAAATTTGTTCCGTAAAGTGAGGGATTCCAACAGATATTATTAGAAAAAAGAAGTTCATTTTAACGAATGAAGGAATAAATAAGGTAAAACGAGAATTGGAACATGGAACTTGAAAAAATAAAAAAGATCACTTTTTTTGAGAATATGAACGCAGCATCAATTAAGAGGAACTTATAAAGGGTAAAAAATACTGAGGAAGATTGCTGATAGATACGACTCAAACAAAAAATATACGTTTAGGTTATGACGATCGAATAGTGGAATTATTGGAGTTGGTAATTGTTTGAATTAGTGGGTTTGTGTAGAATTTGAGACTCCTTATAAATGTAAGATTCAGGAAGAATTACCGAATAAATTAACAGTATTTCTTCTAAGTGGACTGAACTTCTCTTTTTTCAAACTTTATTTTTCAACGCGTAGAACAGCTGAATGTTCAACTATTGAAATATATAGAAATACCGTGAAATTAAGGTACAAATTTAAACTAGCACCTTGTATAGCTTGTTTCACATTTACTAGGATATGTACTCAGTCGGATGATGTAGCCTAATATATTTTTATCGTATATTTCGTTCACACACTGTACTCTACTATAGAAGTAATCTGTTTCTACTTGATCAATTCTTTAGAAATTTCTCAGTAGAATGTACGGTATGTGTATATTTCCATTTTACCTAGGGAATCGATTCAACCGCTCGACAATATAATTTCAGCGATACGTTCGTTTGGTTCCTAATCAATAAAGTCGGTCCAAATCTTTCACAATGGTATCAATTTTGAAATCGTTTAGTCTCTATAGTATCCTTTCTCATCTTTTTTATTCGGTTGATCTTTTGTCTCTTTGTTTACATGAGTTTCAGTGATTATTTTCGATCTTATTCCATTTCTTACTTTACAAGCCTAATAAAATAAACGTATATTCAATTTGCAGCGAACAATTTCAATGCATACTGAAACTGTTAGTTTTTTCTTTTTTTCAGTTTTTCATAAAGGTATCGAGCTTCTCCATTCTTTTGTGATATTTTTCCAGATCTTTTCTCAATTTAAAAATAACAAGCATTTTATTTTTGTCCCATATAGCGTTGATACAATTCAGATGCGAAAGCTTGTTCTCACATGTCAACTATTTCGTTGTAATTGTCATTTTCGTAACTTAACATGAGCTTAATAATAATAATTTTGCACGAGAAAATGTATCTTATGGACAATAGAGGATTGAATCTCCTTTAAAGGCTCAGATAGACATGTCAGAGTGTGAAGACTACAAGGAATGAGATATGTTCAAGCATCTATTCCTAAAAATCTTGAAGATTGTGTCTTGTACTATTTATGGTTATTTTTGAAGAAGAATTAACCTTTGGGATCAGATGAGGAAACTTTCACGGGAGCATGTAATGGCCTCTAGAAATTTCGAGACATATATTGATATTGAATACTACCCAGCATGTGGAATCTGAAAGAGTATTGCTTGCAGATCAAAATAACAACAGTTGTGGGATAAAAATCCACTCAAGTCGAACGCTCGCGGTCAACAGTCTATAGCAAAAAATTCATAATTTTCATTATATTATTTGAACATCTCAAAACCATTGATTTCACCTTTATAATGGGTGGTCATGTTGTTATTGACTTATTTTTTACATAAGAAAAATATCAAACGAAAAGGAATCTTAAGTAAGGAGAGAGAAATTACGAGCTTAAATTCGCCAAAATTAAAATTGGAATAAATATTTGAATTTCTGTTCAACAAACATTTGTAGATATCGGTAGATAACTCATATTTTTGTCTCTTTTCAATATAAATGAGTCAGAGAGTACAAGGCAAATCGCATCCCATATATTTTCACTCTTGCTCTTATAAAAACGGTGCAACTTTTAGTTATACCGGAACTTTATGAGTGCTCATAAAACTGAAACGTTCAATGGATTTAATCGCATGGCGCAGTGTTACAAGAAGCTTAAAGAACTAAGTTTAGAAACTTGGAGAATTGAATTAAGCATAATTTCATAAAAAAGAAAATATTAAATTCAATTGAATGTCATGGATTAGTCAACTCAATTAAATATCTGGGATAGCCTATTGAAAGTGGAGATTATATATATATAGAGTACAACCACAATAACGATTCTTATGAATATTCAATTAGAGGTTATCGTAAACTTTATTTAACATTGACATAAATTGAAATGGAAACTTCTGGTAATCAAACGCTTTTAAAGCACATCAATCTGGAAAGTTGGAATAACTATCGAAAGAAGCTTAAAATAATGACGAATGAAAAATATCAGTATTATTGTGAAAAAAGTATAGGGCCCTCAATGAACGAGAAATATTAAACAAAGCGCCTCAGGCTTTTTCCATAATTTCAGTTATCATTATTTAAAGTTTATTCCATAAATTATTATTAAGTTTTTAGTTTGATATCATTTCAAATCGTGATTTTTAGTTTACTTTACTGTACTTATTTCTCACATCTTAGTTTTATATTTTGTTATAAGAAGGATGGTTTCCTGTATCATAGACTAATTATAAATTATAAATAGATAAATGAAACCAAGTCTGATGAAAAAGAAGGATGCTCCAATCAATTTTCAGTCAATAGGCTTTATTTATTGTCCTTTGCAATAGATGCAGAAAATTAGAAAAAATTTGGGGCTTCGATTTCAACACAAACCATGCGCAGCAGCGGTCAAACGTAAAGTTTATGAAATTTTTTTTAGCGTTAAAAAAAATTGTTTTCTAATTCGGTGGTCAAAGATTTTCCAACAATGAAGAGGTGATGTCATCCGTTAACAGCTATTTTGGGGACCTTGACGATTCTCATTATAAAAAGATTAGCGAAATTTTTGAACATTTCTGGAAAAAAATATATTGAGTTGAAAGGAAAAATGGAAATATTTTCTCCAAAATTTTTGTGCTTCATTTGTTGTGCCAGACACTTCTGGGACTACTCTCGAATCTCTGTTTAGATATGCCACTCAATGTTTAAATTTCCTTCCAAGTTTTTGATTAGAATATTGGTATCTTCATGGAATTATTGGAAATAAAAACAAGGCATGAATTTGAACATCTATTTAATCTCACCCTCGCTCTTAATCTAGAGAAAAATACTTCAAGCTAGGAAGCAGTGCGTTTACTTCCAGACTGCATCGAATTTTGAAAATATTGTTTATTCCAAAGTCAACGATTAGGATGGGAATAGTGCGAAATTTCAAGGCAGATAAGTAGGTACAAGAGAATCTATTGAATGACCTATTGAATGACCTATCAGCAAAGTTTTTACTACCAAATTGGTATATATCGCGGATATAAAAGAGCTCAGTGTATATAAAGTGTTATTATTTTTGGCAATGCAAGTTCAATGCCTAGGAGATCCTGTTTTTTTTTGTATTTATTTCGAAAACGAAAAGGAAAATCAACAGGATTGTATACTAAATACCAAAGTAATTAGTAATCGACATTCCACTATCAATATCTGCGAAGACTTGTCGCGAATGGAAAAAATATAAGTGAAAGTTGTGATAGGTACATAGTTCTAGAAAAAATTCGCTGCTCAGTGTTTAGTTATAGAAAAATTAATAGAATATTTTAAAATAGCTATATTTTTTTTGAACACGGAATTAATCAACTGCAATGGTGGTCAATATTTTTATCTCTACATCATTTTGTCAAGTAGATTCTAGTTCAATTGTATATAGTCTAGCGATAGTACTAGTATTATCTTTGCAAACTGACCTACAGGATATAATATACAAGGGTCATTGACTTTCTCATGAAACTGTGTAGCAATTAAAATCGTTTCCATCACATCAAACCAAGAGGATATTGAATTCATCTCTTTTGCAGCTTTTCATGTTTTTTTCTCTCAATTAGCCCGTAAATAATGGTACTTTGTTTTTCAAATGTTTCACGCAATCCTGCAACTACATGTAATTCATTTTTTTATATTTTCCTGTTGGAATTCCACTCTTTATTTCACATTTTTGGTTAGGTCATTTTGCTGTTTCAAACGGCTGTTCAAAGGGTTCTGTCCTTCTATAAGTGATGGTACTATTAGGCACACAGTTTTAAATTCCATAGTTTTCGCTTCTATAAATATATATGAGTACATTATTTACTATTAAAACAAGTGTTGCTACTTTAGTTTGGAGATATGGTAACACTGGTGTGAAAATGTCAAATCTGAAATCCAGAACATGTTGTCATACGAGTGCTATTTGAGTTGTTCACAGATATGATAAGACGAGTCAAATCCAACAAAATTTGTTCGTGCACGAAGTTCTTCGAAGCAAATGGTAGCTTGTTTTTTCGGAATAATTCGACTAGTCGTCACCGTTCCATTAGAGCAACGTAGAACAGTCAATTCTGAATGGTAAACCAGTATTTTTTGGCAGAAAACGAATCATCATCATCAAAAACGATTTTGAACAGTCAAAACATCGATTTTATGGGTTATCCGCCATACAATCCTTGTTTGACTCCCAATGATTTCTTCTTATTTTCACATTTCTCCACATCTGATGAAGCGGTTGATACGTTCAAATCACGCCGGAGGAAAGACGTGCATCATTTTTTTCCACTTAAACATTGCAATTGTATTATTAAATATTACGACCGAAGCGGAGCGAAATTTTATGTACATCTTATGTATGGGGGGTCTAGGACATATATATTCCATATCACCGTTCCGGGGAAGGTACTCAATAACACATATCCTTTTGGGAGGAATAGCGATGTAAATCTATCTCGGAAGTTAACTCGTAGAGTGCAGTTGCGACACAAACTTAAATTTTGTACTGATTTCCCTAATGTGTGTATATCGTCACTGTGCAACTAAGACACAAGTGTAGTTTTTGTGGGTTTCTGTGAAGTTGTATACCTTCAGTGGAAAACCAACGTAAGTGTACATTATACCAAAATTTATATGAAGAATGGATAACAAGTTCCAAAATGTATCAAGTTTAGAGAGTAGGTAGTTTAGTACTCTACGATCATCAACATTGTAAGGACATACCTATGAAACTCTGATGGAAATAAAATAATCTTCTAATTGATAACATATTTGGTTTTTTTTATAAATACACAGTTACCTTATCCATAATCCCAACAAGTTATGGAACCAGGTTACGTTCTTGATTGATGAAAAAAATATTGAAATATTTTAAAGTTTTGCAGTTTTAACTGCAACATATCTAATTAATATGATACCAACTGAATCATTGGAAGCAAATAAAACACCATATGAAATATGATATAATAAGAAACCACAATTTAAATACCTAAAGGTTTTCGGTTCAACCGTATATATGCATATTAAAACAAATAGGTTACGAGCCAAATGCGTATAAAATGTATGAATTGTAGACAAGACAAGATCGACAAGAGTCGAGATCAAAGTTAAAAGTACTTGAAGGTAAGTTCGATCTAGGTAGGAGAAATGTAGTCCCTAACGATGTGTTAAACTCAATAGACGACCTTTGTAATGATAGTCCGGTCAAATTAGACCAAAAACTAAGAGTGAAGCTACAAAAATTCCCATCAAGCTAAACATCAGTGAAATTGCTTGAAATACAATTGAAAATGAAATTTGAATGTTCCTCATCATTTCCGTGAATGAAAAAAAGGTCATTCAAGTCATTAAAAGGTTATTCAAGGTCAAAGGTAAAAAAGATGAATATACCTCCCACAAAAATTGTAGATCATAAAATTATCTACAAAAAAAGTGTTGATACTTTTTTTCCCACAAGCCACCGTTTCTGAGATATAAAGATTCAAAAAGTTATAAAAGTTATGTTTCAGATTTAATGTCGTATTAAGTGGCTATAATGATTGCACGAGAAATACTAAAGCTGCAGAACAACATCGTCGGACTTCGGCAACATCTTCGTCAATTGATAATTTATTTGATGAACTTATGACAGCTCCAACCAGTCAACAGAAATTTCTTACAAATACTCACAAGTCTTAATTCATGTTGTAAGAAAAGTTTACTGCTGAAAATATACTGGTAAAACTATTGAATACGACAACGTTTACAACTTTTTGAATCATTATATCTCAGAAACAGTGGCTTGCAGGAAAAAAAAATGATACATTTTTTGTAGATAATTATATGATCTACAATTTTTGTAGGAGGTATTTTTATGATAAAACTCACCGTTTTGCTGAAAATTGCGAAAAACTCATTCCTTTGACCTTGATTAAAATTTTTTCCATACACGGAAATGAAGGGGAACATTCAATTTCTATGTTCAATCCTATTTTAAACAATTTAACTGATTTTCAGCTTGATGGGAATTTATGTAACTTCGAATGCCTATATTAACTATGATTATAAACTTGACAATAGTCAGGCAGACCGTAATAAATAAATAATATTGCAAATACAGAAAATACATAAAATACAGTACCCCAACTTAACGACATACAGATAGAAAAAGTTGAAAAACGAACCAATAATTCTTCATCTCAAGATAACGGTAGTATAGTGCTTAGACGAAGTAATAGACTTAAAAATTGTAGGAAAATTTCGTATAATGAAAATAATATACCTGACGATTATATGTTATGTGCACAATCCATTGTATGTCCTATTCCTAATTCATTCATATCAGGAAATCAAGAATAGGAATTATGCTAAACAACGCCAGCAAGCAATGAAAGATGAATTAGAATTTTTGTTAAAAATAAAACTTAGAATTTAGAACCAAAACCAAGTAATAAAAATATTGTAGACTGTACTATAAAGAACGATGAGTTTTGAAACATTTGCTCCAGTTGTAAGAATTTCAACTTAGTTTTCTAATAGCTTTTTTAAATCAACTTAGCTTGTTAGTAAGAGTTAAAGTAGAAAAAATATATACAAGTACCTGAGGGTGTAGGAAGTAAGGATATTCAGGCCAACAAGCTGCCAGATGTTGGTTTGAAAGGACTCTTGAAGGAATAGGTCTTACAATTTCTTATGGTGATCGGTGTATGTACATATTAGATAGGGGAGATATCTCAAAAAATATTTACATTGTACTATATGTGGATGATCTAGTGATTTGTACTGCAGATGAGAATTCAATGAAGAATTTGGAACATTACTTGATGAATATATTTTCAATGGTTGATTCAAAAGAGGTAAAACTGTTCTTAGGCATTAGGGCTTCTAGACAAATAGAAGAAACAACACTAGATCAAAGTATATATATTCAGGCAAGCAGTATTAAGTGAATTCGATATGACAGATTGTAAGCCTGTAAGTACACCGCTAGAAAATAATTTAAATTATAAGGTGTTGAAATCCGATGAAAATTACGATGCTCCGTGTCTCATCAGGCGTCTAATGTATCCAATGATTTGTACAAGACCCGATCTAACTCTCACTATAAGTATATTAAGCAAATATTTGAATCAAATTAACCAAGAACTTTGGCAATGTTTAAAACGAGTATTCAGGTACTTACGAGGTAGTAAAGGGTACATATGATAATATATTTACAGGATTTGTTGACTCTGATTGGGAGGAAATGATAAGAAAATCTTGACTCAGATTCTAAGACAAAAAGGACAACGGGTTATTTATTCAAGTTGTAGGATAGATGTACAATATGCTGAAACACGGAAAGACAAGCATCTGTGGCAGGTTCATCTACAGAGGCTGAATATATGGAGCTGTATGAAGCTGTCAAAGATGCAATGTGGTTGAATATTGTAGCATTGAAACTCTTAATATATGAAGAAGTATAAGCATAGTTGATAATCCCATATGCCACATGACAACCCGTAAAATGTACACATGATTTGTGAATGTAGCCATCCTGAAATCAGTGCGAATAACTTTCAAAAAAGAAAATAGTCCAAAACAACTCAACGTGAAGGAGTTCAACGCCGTTTTACCAGCGGATCTCTACTTAACACGGAGTAATAACACAAAAATAGAAGAACACAATAATAACGGCATCCGCAGGGAGTCACAAACCAACTGGCAACTGCAGAAGACAAACAAGCGGGGGGCGCTGAGGAGAATGGATTTTTCTACCTGTTTCAACACAAATGCTTTAAAAACCGGTTGTCTCAGAAATCCCATAGCTCTACATTTTTAATTGATTTCATTTGCAACGTGTAAATTTTATGTTTGTACTAACTTTGGACAATGATTTTTGTCTTTTTGTAAAGATAAAAGTACAAAGATATTTTTAAAGTATTTTGGATGAAAATAGCATTGGGATTTTTCTTTTTTCAAAGCTCCGAAAACTAATTTGTTGTTGAAAAAAATACCTTTCTGATATTTTTGAGGCCATAACTCGATAATTAGTATGTTTTTCAATGTTTTGTAGCTTTTATTTGATTGACTAGAGACTCCTTATGCGCATTAATGGGTAATAAATTCCTTAAAACTTGTTGTTTCAATTTTATTTCATACAAACGGCAGTAAAACCCTCATAAAATGAAAAAACACAACATTTACCATATCTTAAAATCCAACAAACATTGCACTAAGACATTTGTGGCTAAAAACACTTTAAATGAGTTTCTTGTTCCCCTCCGCCAACATCGTTCCCCCAAGACCCTGTAGAATGGATAATATGATCCAAAATGTATTAAGTTAATCCATAATCCCAACAGCTAGAATAAGCTAACAGATATAGAATATTGAGAGCTTCTCATCTAGTTCTCATTATTTTGGTTAGAGTACGTACTCACCCATTATTACGAGAGGTAATGGCAAAGAATGATAGAATGAAATGAAATCTTCATTATTCAAATTTCATGTCCTAAAATTATTAATTTTTTTGGTTAGGTATTACGAAATAATAGTAGTTACAGGTATATAAAAGCGTGGCAAACTGTATACAGTACAATATGTATATCTACTTTTTGTATTAAATGAACAAAATATCACGGCATTTGTTATAAAAAATATAAATATCAATCAAATAGTCATTTCCTTCTTTACAGCTCCTCCTTAATGCGTTCTGTCCGACCGAATCAGACAAATTGAATTCTGATTAATTGATACCATCAACAGAAAATAATTAATTTTAAAAGTAACCTCTTTATTTGGATTTATTTTGGTTGAACCCTTACTGTATTCCTATTATTTTCAACATGGATAAGGTGGGTCAAAATTTTATTATTTTATTCTAGAATTAAAGCTATCACTTCTCAAAAAATCAATGTTCACACATTACTTTTTCTTGATGTATAGTTAGAAATTTAGTTTTGGAAGTTATTGTGAAATATATGAATAACTCCATTTTATAGAAACGCTTTTTCAGACAAAATTAAAAGGCACCTTAGTACATTTCTCATACGTAACTTCAACACAATATGAAAGTACAATAACATATCCCTGTTCTTTTAAAGAAGAAAATTTTTGGTATTATTTGTTAGTAGTTGGGTTTCAACTTTCTAAGCGGATTTACAGTTATGTTTATGTGATTTCTTTTAGGAAGTAAACGCGTATATTTAAAAACTTTCGTGATATTTCTTTCCAGCAGAGGAATTATATACTTTCAGTTGCTGTCAGTGTGAAGTATATTAATATCGTGGAAGTATATTAATATCGTGGAAAATAATACGGTTACGAATGACTACTAAGCACAGCAACACCAGAGGCTTATAGATACGTGTTTAAGGCTTAGGCTCAGAAAGTAAGTTTTATCATTTTTACTTGTCAATATTAGATTATATTGCGAGAATTCAAGCATTTTCAAATACATGAATAAGACTTATCAACTAAAGACTACCGTGTTTGTGCATCTTTTGTTAATTTATAAGCAGATTCCATCTAAAATCTGCCCCAATATCTCCCTATTCGCCTTTGATACTATACTCACGGTTAGAAGCAGAATGAATGACAGGCTCATTTCTCGATCTTGAATTTCGGTAACATCTCGATCATGATCAACAATGTTTGACGCTGTTTACAGAAATAAATTTTTATTGCTCCATGAAAGCTCAAAAGTCTTTTCAAAATATTGATTCATTATATCGATAAATTGTTCGCTGTGCTAATTTTGGTGTAATGATACTAGAAGAGTGTGGAAGAATTCATAGAAAAACAACTTTCTACCAAAGCCTACCAAAGTATTTTGAGATATGCGCTCAAGGCAACTAGTTCTTTGCTTGCTTCTACGCTAAGTGACCAATGGTATGAAGGAAGATGGAAGACTTGTTAGATTCAGTTTTAGATGAGCAGAGGCGTACCAGTCGGGTCTCGGGTTTACTAACAACTTGACCTCTTGATATACAGTGTAACCCAGGCTGTTCACCAGTGAGATAGCAACGACTTTACCTTTACAAAGTGACGGTATGCAGAAACTCCATAGCTGTTGGTAGTTCCCTCGATGTTTTTCAGGCAATAATTTCTTGAAAAGTGTCCGGAGTGCTCGTCTTTCCTTAATAAAAAAACTTTTTGTGTCTAGTTAATAATAAGAGACAAATCTCCTCAATTTTTTCAGACCTGCATTCTCATTGATATCTCTTGTTTTCTCATTTTTCTATAATCGTAGCTTGAGGACTTTTTGAAAGACCTATGAAGGTAGTGGTTCTGAAGGAGTCAACCTTTCCGTCTTTGCTTGTTCATTGCCGTGCTTGTTCAGAGATTGCGTGCCTTCCCATACTAGCTTAGAATCAATTTAACATGAGTCTAGTGCTTTTAGGGCACTGTGTTTGATTGAATAAATAACTTATAATTGCGGTAGCTGCCTTGTATACGAATTGACGCGTGTATAGATCTCAATCAAGACAGCGACTTCTTATTATAAAAATATCCTAATTGTTATTAGTATGAGGACTTATTTCTTATAACACTATTCACCGTATGTGATTTTTTTTTCTAAAAGTAATGGAGTATAAAGACTTTCAAACAAAAATATCAATTCACTCGTCTACTCAATTCAAGTTGATTTGTCATTTTCCTGCATTTTTATTCTGATTTAGCTTTGAACAGCAGCATCGCTGTCGACTTGTTATTTTAACTTCATAGGTGGAATAAATCATGAGTTGGAAGGTAATGCAACAATTGTGATCATATCTCTAGTAGGATCACGCAACTAGCTCTCGTACTAGGCATACGCTATATTATCAGATTTGTTACTCCAACATTAAAAAGAGTTTAGCTCCGCACTGAGACAGGAAATCCTAAGCGAGCTACAAAGAATGCAAATCAGCCCTGATATTCTAGGAGTAGTATAATGTTATCTGAGACCAAGATATATTATATTAGACAACTGTCAAAATAGTCATTCGTTGCACGTAACGAAGAGGAACTTTTTCTAAATACACAAATCACGCCATATATGAAATTAGCTACTGCATGAATATCAAAAGCTTGAGCTAGCCCCAGAAAAAAAGAAATCGATTCTACTAACATCAAGAAGACGACTAGACCCAATTGAGTTCAAAGTAGAGAACATTTTCTCCAAGAAGCTGGCCTTGATATTTTACTGTGGCTGCCGGTCACCAGATTCAGATTCCAACGAATATGGGTGGAATATGATATCCCATTCACAAAACCTTTGCGTTTGAGCTATTATTTCTATTTATTCTCATACCTGTACCTCTTTTTCTCACCTATATTTCCTCCGTAAATGGTTCAAGAGATATATGCATGGAGGTGAACAAGCGAGAATGAGTCTTTATCAAACAAACATAACAAAAATATATAAAAAAAACAAATCAATAAGAAATAGGATGTCGTTAAAACGTTAATAACATTCCATTTTCAAGAGAAAAAGTTGGAATAATATAAATTTTACACTAAAAGTTTCTTACTCACTCTAATGAAGTAATACGAAGTAAAATTAGAAAAAAGATTCACACGCTGAATAATTTATACTACATGACGTATATGGGTGATTCCGTTCTAACTGTGATATTCAATGTCCTGTATTGTTTTTTTGTACTAGTCATTAATTAATAATCAATTAATAAAAATTTTGTGTTAATTGAATAATTCTTAAGATATTTAAACATTATTTTTATACAATATAACTTGCCACTTAAAGAAAACTTATACTACATCACTTGAATGTCAGTACCGTGTCATGTCCATTCCTAGAATTTACCGATAAATTATTAATTTTTTTTGTCGTAACAAATGATTTAAACTAATTACCTTATAAATTCTAATGTTTATGATCAAACTGAGGAAAATTGATGCACTTGTTGTTTAATATCTTAAGTTACCATGTCAGTACCGTGGATAAATGAGTCAGTACCGTGGAACTCAAAATCCGACATTTGTGTCTTGCTCGTGATACTTTGAAGTTGTAGTAAATTCCTCTTAGAGTTTTATTTTTACAGTAAAATAGATGAATAATATGCATAAAAAAGTTAGAAAAGTTAAATTTTAAAATCTTGAAATTTTGAATACAAAAAATCACAGTTAGAACGGAATCACCCATATATGTATGAAAATGACGGCGCTACTTGATATAGATCTAGTGTCCGCGTATATAGTGATAACTAAACAATCTAAGACGATGATTGTAGTGTCAAGATGCTTGTAAAAGTGGTCTATTGTGTATGGGCAAGCACTAACTCAATTTTTATATGTTTACAATCACAGTCAAAGCGTGGAAGTTTATACTTAAAAAGCAGCAAGCAGTGTACAGAAATTATGACGAAACGTGACTCAATGGTTTCGTCTTTATAAGCAAAATAGCAGCTATTGATTGTAAATACTTTAAATAACTAGCCACAGCGAGGCTACTGTTAGTGATCACTTGATCATACAAGCAGATAGTGCGTCATTTCCACAAGGTTATGCGAAACCTTTCTACACAATCGGTGGAGTATATTGAATGTAGATTTCATCCTTTCATCCTGGACATGGCTGAAGCAAATCAGAGATCTAGTCAAATGAAACCCCGATTTAGCACTCATTAACTATTTTTTCATAGTTCGGCTGTTCCCTCATACGGTTGGTCCTTTCTCCTTTTAAATGCCTAAATCAACTTCTTAGTTATCAAAAGTTGATAGGCACATATGCCTTTCAATGATATATTTCTAAAAAGGGAGGCAACGATTCCCTATTTATAGAATTATCAATTATTGCATTTCAGATTCTCATCTTAGCTATGTGAAAACAATTATTATCTACTGATTACAATGTACAGCAGCAAACCATGCCTGTGAATTTTATTTTGAGGATACATCAACTTTGTAAGAGTTATGATAGAGGATATTTGTTCGACAAGTTCAGTAATACAACTCTAATTATATCTCTTTAGAAAATAAATTCTTGTGAAAACCTTAAATCTACCAGTTATATTGAATTGATTCATTGTTTGTTTAACTGCACTAATTGTAAGGCTAGCTCCATGTATTTCAAGTAATGAAGGGTTTGTTGAATATAATACGGTTTTACCATATTTCTCCAAACGAGAATAGCGAATGTTTCCATTCAGATGCAAAATCGACTTCCTCATTAATGTCTGATTCTCCACTCAAACCCCTTAAGCAAGTAAGAACTTTCTCAAATGCAGCATTTAATTATACTAGCGCATTCCTGAAATTGGGATTCAGTCAAGGAAAGTTGAAAGACAAAAGGCTTTCGAATAGAGGAGTACATTTAAAACAAATTAGATCTGTTTAAGTGATTATCGAAAATCTTTTTCCACTGTAGACCTATTGAATTAGAACGAGTCTATATAAAACATGTTATTATTGAAACTCAATTTGTACTAGCAAGAGCGTGATGCTTGAGAAGTATTCATTGATGAAATTCACCGCAAGTCAGCTATTTTATCCTGTTTTAGTGAATTAGGAATCCATGAAAATTATTGAGCTCCAAATATTGTCAGAAGTAATAAGCGTAAGCAGTTTTATCGGCTTCTCAAACAAATTGGAATCAGATTGCTAATTAGATATTTTCTACAGTGAATATCTTATTTCTTTCTGTTGTTAGGCAGTTAATGCTCGCAAAAAAAAAGTCTCAAAATCAACGATTTTCGCTTTAAAGCAATAAACTATGTTAAAAAGCTGGAAGAATTGCGTAGTGACAACATTTAGATCGATTCACGGCTTTATACGAAGAATAATGATATGTTTGCCAAAGTAAAGAGAAACTATAGAGCAGAACTCGAAGACTTCGATGAGTCTCTAGATTCCCTTAATTTTACAGTAAATATAATGTTCTTGATGATACTGTAGAAGATGATTATGAGTTAGGATATTAACCAATGGTTTTCGACAGCAATAAACACAATTCGATTTTTTCTCAATACAATATCCCCCAGAAACAACTATTTGAGTGAATTTCTAATAAACCAATTGCTTTGATGCTCATGATTTATACATTTAAATAACATTTGACACTGGGATATCCATCCGGTGCTCAAGTGTGATAGACGATGACTAATTCTTAATTCTATGTTTTTTAGTTAATTCCTACGTTCACTAAATGAGATTTATAACAGTTCTTCTTTTCAAATTCTGCGATGAATTATATAACTCTCGCTCAAAATTTTTCCATTCCGGAATTCCAGCATCCTTTTTTGGGCTGTCATGGAACTTATTACGGATGAGTATTTATACATATCTTTCAGTTCTTGATTAGTTCCTTTTCTTGTACAATTTTTGCTAACACTAGTTTCAAAGTAACTATCGATTTTGAATCTTTTTGTTTCAGTCCCTTTTGGAATGTAAAATTCTCAAATACAATTCCGTCGCTCGTTATTCTATTGTGTGAGTTGTATGAAATTATCTTAACTAACTAATAGATAAAATCAATGTACTTTTTTTCATATATTTTTTTCTGTTCCGACTTTTTTAGTCCGTTTAAAACTTTTTCAAAATATTCAGCTCATCATCCATTTTTTTAGGTACTTATTCCTTTCTTCTTGGTAAAAATTTTCATCTTCATAGTTTTTTCTAATATTTTGTATTTGATCTCGCATGGATAGTGTCTTGTTCGGCTGGTGTATCTTCTAAGTGTCTTTTCGTATTTTATTTTAGTTTTATTGAGTAGTTTCTTATGAGCTTAGTTGAACTAGAGTTTTTTCAGTTCATTTCTTTCCACAATATTCACTGTGTTCTTTGTCTGTTTTTATTCTCATCTTGCCTTTTAGTTTCTTATTTAGATCCACTCCGTTTCTACATTGTCATTATCGTTCATTATTCTTAGGTTGTTGAAAAATACTGGAATTTCTTGTCTCACTCTGTTTTCCTTTATTACTCATACGGTTTTTTTCCTGTTATTGATCACTTTCAGTACTCTTCTCACATATTTCACTAACTTTTGATGTGTTCTTTCTATCAAGTTTTGATCAATGTGCGTCTAAGTCGTCCCGTCTAGTGAAATCATTATTATTTTTTATATATCTGAATGTTCTAAGCTTGAGCTAGCTGTTTTCATATCTTGTTCCATATTGAATTCAGTCAGTCACTTTTATTTTTCGTTGGTTTGCTTTCTTTTACTTGTTACTACTTTATTATATACCATTTCTATTGCCACCTCAGCATTCATATCTTCTCCTACCTTTATTATTTCGTGCCTCAAAATGTCCTTTAGTACGCTTACCATATCTTTCTAAAACTCGTATTCCTATGATAATTCTTCACTTTCCGTAGGTGCATGTCCATTTTTATTGCAATGTACTACCTTGTAATATCAATCTAAATAGTATTTACATGTTAAAATTAATGTCTTTCTCTTGATCCTCTTTATATGAATCCTTCTATTCTCATTTACTTTGTTGAAATAACCATTTCTGTCTACAGGGCATAGTGGCACATTCGTTTGCAAAATTGTTTCATGTCGTAATTTTTTTTTAATGACTGGGAGGTGTTCCTGATTATGAAAGTGTGAGATGATATTTTGGATTTTATTGTTTAAACAACGAAAAACTGAATAAGCTAGAAAAAATGCATTTCTGCAATGAATTGATTTTTTTTGTATCTTTAACAATATTTCGATTGAAAAAAGTCCTCACACCTATTATCGTATCCCCAACCCATCAATTGTTATGAATTTTTAAAAATTCAAAATTACCGAAAAACCTAATTTATATAACTTTCAATTTTTCACCAAATATTTCAACCATCTTATTAAACAAATTAACCTAAATAGATTTGAAGAATTTGATTTTTTTATATGTTTAATTTATGTTATATGCTCCCTAAGCGCAGACACTTTCGAGAGAGAAGTATTTCTATCACACTCCCATCTCAATGTATAAGATGAGTGAAAGAAAGGCCGAAGACGGGCTTAAAAAATTGTTTGCTATTTTTCAGCAGTAATACGTTAAACCAGGTAAGCCAGCTGTGTTCATCATAACAGATAGAAATTTCTCACAGATCACAACAGGTATGTTTGTCTTTTTTTATCTCATTGAAAAGTTTATTTTTAAGATTAATCCTGATAATAGTTTTTTTTCGAGGCAAAATATTTCTGTTAACTTTAACCAAAAAAAGTTATATAAAATATTTTAATCATAAATAAAAATCACATTACACATAACAATAAGTTAGAAAATTTAATATATTAATATTAGAAACAGTAAGAATATTTTTTTAACGTATTACCGCTGAAAAATTGCAAAAAATTTTTTAACTGCGTCGTCGGCCTTTCTTTCACCCATCTTATACATTGAGATAGGAGTTAGATGGAAAGTGTAGGGATTATATTGTTATGACATAAATAAAACATAAAAAATTTTAAAAATCTATTCTGGTCAATTTGTTTAAGATAGTTGAAATATTTGATGAAAAATTAAAAATTATAACATTTCAATTTTTTTAAGTATATTATTCAATTAAGATTCGCGACGATGGGTGTAAGGACTTTTTTACTACAAATATTGGAAATAATATAAAAAAAATAATTCATTGCACAAATGCATTTTTTCTGGCTTATTCAGTTTTTCGTTGTTTAAACAATAAGATCAAAAGATATCAAGTGTCATGTTACATTTTTATAATCAGGAATACCTCCCGGATATTTAAAAAAAAATTACGACTTAAAACAATTTTTTGAACGGTACAAGTTTGATGTTTCATCTATAGATATTTGTTGAATTAAGTTAGTGATCGAGATCTCTCTGAGGTAATATTGATGATGACCTTTCTGCGTTAAAAGATGGACGCTTTGCGATTATGTGTTTTATAGTCAATTTGCAATTGCAGTTATCACATTTAGGTTCAGGCTTAGCATCAAATAAATAGCTTTATGTGAGTTGCGTATGGACTAGACGGAGACGCGTTAGAAGAACTTAATCTCTACGATTTTTCGGTAGCACTGGCCATGGTTTCACGGAGTCTTTTACTTCACGAAGCTTGTATGAGGATGTTGACCAATTGTTCTCCCATTCATCAAGCACTTTACGTTTTAGAGTTGTGTTAATATCAGCACTAGTCGAAAAGTTCACGCATTCCGCACTATCACTATCTACTGCTTCCTCAGCGACCAGGTCTGACTCTTCGTTTCCTTTTATTTCAAGGGATTCTTAAAATGCTATTTTTTGTTGTTATCTGGTATGTTTCGCCGTTACTGCTTGATTTTTATTGCCAAGGGAATTGTGGTGTGACTTTTTGTTTGGATTGAGTCAAGGAAATATGTGAGTATTACGTTTGTCTGACGGAGCAGCGATGTTTGCAACTCAATATATTGGATTAGGAACATTATTTGGAGGTTGGTGTAATGATAGCAATGCACGTACCATCTTGAAATTTCTATGCGTCTGTGTAAATATGTACACAGTATTTGTAATCATTGAGTATTTTACTAAAGATTCTTTTGAAATATATTCTATTGTTTCTTAAGCATGGTTCTCCTGATTCCCCCAAATAACGAGGTTTTCTAAAGCTTCGTCTATATTTTTTGGAATTGTGTAAGCTGTCAAACTATTTGCAATAACGGTTTCGAAGGGAGCCCCGATTGCTTTTCCCATTTTGGATACAGGTCGTGATTGTGATTTGATTTCCTGTTATAATGGATACCGTTTGGATAATAGTCACTGTTGTAGGTATAGTGCAACCGATCCTAGAATAGTGTCGAAATCAAAATTGGATAGAAAATAGTGAGGTCAATACATGAGCCTTGCGTAGAGTCTCACACAGTGTTAAATCTAGTTGTCCCCGGCTATTATTCTAGGCTGGGAAATTCAATTCAATTCAATACATTGCAAATATTTACTTTTGAATTAGTGTGTAGATCGAAGTTACGATTTCTAGGTTTGTATGGATCGTGATTTCTTTAGCATGGTGAGAATTTTCCACAAATATTGACATTTCTCAGCTAGCTATTTCAGTATTTATTCGTCTCTTGCGGAAGTTCTTAAATTTCTTGAGCGGTTCATTGTTATTGTATTTAAAATTGGTTTTTTAAACACAAATAACTTCTCACCTCTATTTGGACATGATAGCTTGTAATATTGGTACGTTGTTATAAAAGCCATTGATATCCCATTGTAAAATAGTTGTAAGATCCATGACAACGCAGAAAAAAATACAAAGAAAATGAATGCAAATTATTGGTTCAGTTGGTTAATTTTTCTTTTAGAGGATTCACTTTCTGTTTCTGAAAGGTCTGTTTCTGATATGTTCAATTGCAGGTGAGAAAACAGTTTCTTCTTAAGTTAAGTACACTTTTGATAGATTTGTGCTCAAAGAAAAGATGGATTCTTGATAACATGTCTAACGTTAAATGATAAACATAGACATTTCCAAAAAGATTGGATATCTTTCTGGGGTCCAATACAAAAAAAATTGGTTCCATGAAAATTTTTGTTGAGATATCTAGTTTGTTTTTGAGCATTTCACTCGGCCTCTTTGGTTCGGGAAAAGGCATTTTTTAGGGTTCTCTGGTTTGGGAAGAAGGCGTAATTATTTGCTCGTAGCTGCGTTTGGTGCTGACTGGAGAATTTCTTTTATGTTCGTGGAGGATATATTCTGGGAGTGACGTGTTATAGGGGTTTCTGATGGGACCTCGGTGTGTGCTTATGAAGTATTGACTTCGGTATTCTGGGATTACCGTGAAGGTTGGGTGGGGTTTTGTGCTAGTTCAGTTACTTGAGGTTCGAGGTATGTTTGTAATTGAGAATTTTCACAATTTGCTGCAGTATGACCTGGTTTTTTGCGTGAAAAACATAGTGGAGAGTCTTGAGATAGATAGATTCTGTAGCTGGTGTTCTCATGCGTGATCATCAGACATTCTGGTATTTGAATTGCGATTAGTGAAATGAAGACTTCTGGATTTGTGTTAATTTTGAGTAGCTACAATGATGAGAGAGTATTGGGACCTATTTTATTTCATTAAGTCCATCAATTAGAACTGAGTGTGGTATGGTATAAATTTGAGACGACTAATTTCTCGGATAGTGTTATAAGTTTTTGGGCTTGGATCGGAGTGCTGAAAATATTTATCATTCCTTCATGATTGGTCACATAACATTATCTTCATTTGCGAGGCACATGCATATTCTATTGTTTGACAGCCTTAATGTGAATAGAATATTTTTTTGATCGATTAATTATCCAAATGATATCAGCTAATCTTTAAGTTTATAGATTTGTGGAACTGTGATATCTGGCTAGAATTGCCAGAACCAGATTATGTACTGAGAAAAATAATAATGAAAATAAACAAACTTGAAGAGAGGAAAGTAGAACAAAAAGTAGAAAAAACCAATATTGAACTGCTATGGGATTAAAAGATAAAAACAACATTAACCCAATCGAGGCAGAGGAAACAGACAGACAAAGAAAAGAAATCAATGAGCTCTTCGAGACACATCAAATAGAGAAGGAAACATGGGTCAAGTACCTCCAAGAACTGTACAGGAATGAAGACGAAAATAGAAACGAACCAAACACGCCAGAAATAACTATAGACGAAGATCTACAGTTTGAATTGAGAGAGGTGCAAACGGTTATCCAACAGCTTAAAAACAGAAAAAGCCCTACTTAAGATGGCATAGCTAACGAACTACTCAAATACGGGGGCGAAAGCCTTACAACGAAAGTCATCACAAACAAAATAAGCAATCTTATCACGTTAATAGTTGAGCAACAGGGAAGGTCGTGCACAGATGCGATCTTCGTCATCAGCCAGATCACATAAAAATCGATTGTGTACAACAGACCAGCGTTTATGTGCTTTATAGATCTACAAAAAGCCTTCGATCGATTACAACTAAAAGACGTAGTACATCTACTATATGATAAACAAATCTTTCATGACTTGATAAAAACCATTGAAAATATATACATGGACAACAAAATCAAAGCCATTCTTCTTAGTTATCTACCAATTCTTTATGAGTTTGCGAAGGGTTTAATACACTTAAATGCAGAATTTCCCATTCTTTGAAATAAATATCATGTTACCTAAGTTAAATTCTGGTAATTCTACGATAATAAATTGGATACTGATGACCAAGCGTGACAAAGCGATTTCTCACATAATACACCGTAGATGAAAATAACCGGAACAAATTTTTCCTCGAGGAAATTGCTAAAAGTATGGAGACCTGAAATGACTGAAGTGTCAATAAAATTATTTTGAGTCAGAAAAAATATACGAAATTGTTTACGGAAACGAAAAT
This sequence comes from Diorhabda carinulata, assembly GCF_026250575.1. Lineage (NCBI taxonomy): Eukaryota > Metazoa > Arthropoda > Insecta > Coleoptera > Chrysomelidae > Diorhabda > Diorhabda carinulata. The sequence goes on along the minus strand of NC_079472.1, from coordinate 8,681,370 downwards.
TTCTGAGATCGAGTAGATTTTGTGTAATATGTTCAAAATAATGATCAGTGTATTCTGGGAAATAATACTGAAAACTGCAGTTTTCATAATAATTCCATTCTAATCAATAAATTTCGAAGAGACAAGAGCTGCAAAATGATTGGAAAATTGCTGAAGTTTACATGAAACGCGCAAAAGTTTCTTTGCACACTCAAATTTAAATTAAGTAGAATAATAATGTTGGAATAAACAAGAACATTGCAAACCCAATCTAAAAAACTAAATTGATGTTCACCCGATATATTTTAAGGTACAAAAGTTTCCAAATGAATATGTAGTCAGAACTAACACCGGAAAGTAAAGAAAGCTACCAAGTTTTATGCTCCCGTATCTAAGGGTATCTAAGAAAAATATTATTTATTTCTTCGTACAAGACATGCTACTGTGACATTTAGAGTTACAAATATTCTCAATAGCTTCACATTCACATTTTTTTGTTGATTCATGAAGTTTTAATGGACCAGGACCAAAGTAGATCAGGGGAATCATCTCCAACTTAAGATTATTCAGTAATGGAAGGAAGGAAATTGACGAAAGATGTTTTCCATTCAAGGAATATGGGTCTTAGTAGTAATCCCTTGTTTTGGAAGGAATCCTTTTACAAAGAATCCTTAAACACTTACAACAACATGGAGGAGAAGTGTGAGAAATGAACAACTTATGCTACGAATAATTGACTACATCTCAAGAGGAAGCCACCCATGGAAGAGTGAAAAGCTAAAAGCTATTACGAAAGGATTGCTTTAGATATCGCTGGATTGTTCTCGACGACAGACAGCGGTAATTAAAGATTCTAGTCGTAAGAGATAATCAATTCATCTTAGACTTAATGCAATTTTACTCCATCCCCAATAAAGAAACCACAACTGTAGCAGAGGTATTGGTGGAAGAATTCCATATATTTCAAGTGATTTTCAGCCACCACAGAGAGTGGAACCATAATATCTCCCTATTTGCAATGGCTTATCGGCTTACCTTATCAAAGAGTCTACCGGTTGTCAGCGACAAAATGGAAAAACGACAGGATACAGAAGTCACGGAAAGCGATTTTAAGGGAGGGAATGAAGTATAAACACAATTCGACGAGGATCAAGGGATTTCTTTCAAAATCACGAAAATGAACGATACCATCTTGCATCAGTAAGATCTCCAATGAAAAACCAAAAGTAGTTCACAAAAATCTACGAAAGGAGAGAAAACGACTTTGACCTAGAGAAAGAAGTTAAACATATCCTAGGAGAGCCCAATTCTGCCTTCGAAGAATGTACTGTTGCGTATGTAGGTACTGAGAAAGCTATATTTACTCTGCCGTAAAACTTTTCGCTGGCATGCAACATCCCCGACAGTTTGAGGAGCACACGAGAGTTGTCAAACTTCTTCTGAAAGGGAATTTAACAATTGGAAAAATTGAAGATTGTAACCAAAAACGAAATGATTCATTCACGTACCACTATGTGTGAGAAGTGCTCCAAAACCCCCTAAGTCAATGTGTTGTAATCCAAGCTGAAGAAACTGGCTATGATTGAAATAGCGAGCAACCAGTTGAATTGGCGAGTCATTAGGAATTTGACAGAGGTGATTTTGGAGGATACCAGAGCCTACATGTTTGCAGCTATACCCTCAGTATCCAATGAAGATGATGTTCTGTTATTTTCATAATACCGGAAAGTGCAGAAATGTCTAGTTGCCAATTTAACCATCTGGGAGGTGGTAATGTTACGAGCTCGCCTACTGGTATAGACCATCTTGTTCTAATATGTTAATCTCTGCTAGAGTTTGAAAGAGACGCTGGGTACTTTTGGTTTCCATAAGACTTATTGACATTGTTTTTTATACAGACAATTACTAAGAAAGCCTTTTTGTGAACAGCAAATTAAAATAGGTTTCCACAAAATTAGTAATTTGAGAATTTTAGGGCGTGAATATAAAACAACAAGTCTTTAGAAGCGGAGGAAATAGTGAACAATTGAAGTCATAGTGACTACAGGTATAATTTGCACCTACTTTTGTTCATCGGAAATTCGCAGTGTTGAAACGTATATGTAATTATCAGTTACCAGTCAGATTTACCCACTTTGGAAAGAAAATACTTAACTGATTTTGATGTTAGCGAATACAAAGTTCCAATAACTTTAACTTAATTGAGTCATAACGTTTTATATGTCATTTGTGGTATAATATGGTAGATTTTATACATTTATAAATAGATACATCAAGTTTTGTTTGATACTTACATCAAAATGATCTTCACCGAAATTATTTGTGGAATTGGTTGATATAGTAAGAGCATCTTGTCTCCTTGCCATTTTCAACCACTTTCTTCCTATTTCTTTATTGTTTGGAGCACATATGAATAATTTGTCTGGCGTAAAGACTCAAAATACTAACGTAAAAAACCTATTTTTCTTAAAATAAAATATTTTTGGGGTGAAATAGATGCTAAGCTATAGTTTTAATCTAATTTCCAAATTTTGTCAACTAGCCTATTGTTACTGAATAGTTAGTTTATAAATAATTGGCGTAAGTAATAGAATATGTATATGTATAAATTCACCCCACCGTTATATGTTTGAAAACTAAATACGAGTATATAAGGAAAACATAACATAAACAACAAAAAAAGTGTGACGGCATGTCATCACAAGAGCATGGTTTACTTTTTGTATTAAATTATAATTTAGAGACAGTAAATTAAATACAAAATCCACACAATGCGGGAATTTGTAATAGTACTGTACTAATTAATTTCTACGTTATTTTATGATATGAGCATCATTGAAAAAATCGTTGAATTGGATGTAGATCTGTTAATGATCGTTAAAACTGTGTGAAGAACTGTCTATCGGTAGATAGATTTCCATCAATTAACTTGCATACAAATTCGTTTAATAGTAATATTGAGAAGCATTTTTTTATACAGTTATTTCCAAGCAAGAAACATTAATTAGGTTCTATTGAAAATTTTAGAATGAGTAATAAATATTATGATTAATTATCAAGAATGATAGACTTCAAGAGACAAAGCTAAAAATAGCAAATTTTTTGTTTAAATAAGAGAAGAGACAAAATCACAGTAAGTATACATATAATTTCGGAATTGAAAAATGACAAATTACATTCGTAGACATACCCGTGATACTAAATGAACTTATATTTTTGTTGTCGTACGCTGAGTCGAACTTTATTTGAAATTGTGTCTCCTCATATGTTTTGTCACCTATGACAGATTACACAGTTGCTGAAACAAAGTTCAGTGAGATTTAACAGAATGATAAACTAGAGTGCCATTCTTCATATTACAGATATAAGTATCATTCAGAAAATCGTTCTTCTCAAGCAATCTAATTTATAGAAAAACGGAGTCGAAGAAATGGAACAAAATATTGTTGGAGAAAAAAAAATAATATGTCATCTAATAACGAGCATTTGAATTCTTTAAATAGTAAAGTAGAAACTCATTATTGTTTATTGAAACAACTAATTTCCTTCAATCGACTGACATCAAATTCCCCTCGAATATCTTTTCCTTGGAAAAAGTAATAGCAAGATTCATTATAATGAAAAATAGAATAACAGGCAACTGCGGAAAAAGTTCACAAGAGTAAATTCAGCACAGCAATTTCTTCTAAATAAGACAGAAAACTTCTCAGAATTCATACAATTTCTGAATTGTAAAATATACATTCTTACTCGACTGCCTCGTTAACGTTATTATTTGTTTTGTTACCTGTAGTACCTGTGTTATTTTGATTGATAAAGAGAGAATTGTATCCATTTAGTTTTACTCTAGTAATCACTCGTGTCCTTATATCGAGACGAAAACGAGGTGCTAAAATTATAAACTGACACCATATTTGACATATTTTCAGGAGATGACAAGAATAACTTACTAGGCGAGGAACGTCATAAATTTAATGCAAAACATAATTTATAATGAATGCTATAAAAAACGAAATATAAGAAAAATAAACACACAAATAATATACTTGAGAAGTAACGTTGATACAGTAATTAAGAAATATGCGACAAATTATGCTACAAAACAAATGATGACTTTCAACAAAATATGAGTCAAAGTAACTTGACATTTATTAGCAATCGATAGAAAGAACGAACGGAGAGATGACATTCAATAGAGCGTTGGTTGAGCTACAAAATAAAAATGCAATTTAAAATTCACCACTAATTATAAGTTACAGCAAAGAAGACGATTTTATGGAGACAAACAATTGAGTAGGACAAACATTGAAGAATAGATTGAATAGAGAAGCACCAAAATTTGATTTGTATATACAGATAGGTGAAAAAAACTACTATGGTTATCGAAAAAATTCCTGACCTATATCAGGAATAATTTTTTTACATAGTCTCCGGTTTAGTTTAATACTTTTCCAATAGTGCTCCAGCCTCGTCTGATCTGATAATCAAGTTAAACTTGAAGATTAGCATTCAGAAAAGTCTGGGTTGAATTTATCAAACACTATTATCACCAACTGACGTCCGACGTAGTGACCTTGCCCACCGCGACCCCTATCCTGTCCCTATTTTTGACTGTTATATGCACTATTAACTACTCGTATTATAAAAATTGACTTCCTGATGAGTTTTTTTATTATAAATTATTTGACACTTTTTAGTATTTTAAATACTTGCCATGTTTGTTGGATTGTTTATATTAACACAGCTATCTATATAGGAAGTATAATTATTACTAGCGCCATCTGTCATCAACAAATTACTCCATATAATATATTAACTTAATTACTTACCACTAATTGGTCAATTAATTCGTAGATTTGTGTTTGTGTGTTGTGTTTTATTTGTGTATTATAGATGGGATTGGGTGAGCATGCAAAATTTTAAGTGGATTAGTTAATGGAAAGCTAGTTAAATATTGATTAGAAAATTTTTACCATACCAACAGTTTCAGTTGAATAAAGTGTACTAACAAGTGATACCTTGGCGACTTACTACATGACAAAATTATTGAACATTGATGCTTGTATAAAGAGAAAAAAGCTTCCAAATCAAGAGTCTCTTTTTCTAAATTGAGCTTACTCTGAAGTGGGACTTTAAATAATCAACTTCTGTGGAATAAAGATATTAACATTGCTGCTGATAACTGAATAAATCAAGAGCCGTATTGAGTGGAAAAATTTCTAATTATATCTAAGGAAGGTGGAAATAATGGAATGAAAGTTTGAAAGGACACCAAGAGTAGAAAGAGCTCAAGACAAGAAAACTCATTTCTCTAGTTTTTATGTAGATTCTAAGATAATATTGATGAAGAAATTTATTCCTTTCCTTCCAAAAGTTGGCCTACCTTTGACAATTTCTCGGCTCCAATATTCCGTTCGATAACCAAGTTATCGTCTTCAAAAAGGGAAGTTGACTTTACTTACATTCAATCGGTGAAAAAAGAAACTTTCTATGTCACTGATCAAATTTTATAACATGTGAGAGAAAACTTTTTGTTAAAATGTCCATAAGTTCAGTCCAGTTCAGAAAGTCGTCACTGTAAGAACCCAAAATATAACCAGCCTACAGGTTCAATTTAGTTGTTCTTGAGAACAAGTGGCTGTGAAGTACGTTCTTAAAACCTCGCTACTGTCTTATTTTTTAAATTGTGAAGATAACATGTCTAAGCTACCAAGTGGCGCTCGTATTTTCAGCTATAAAGGTATTTTTCAGTGATTTCCAAGAAAGAAATATCGTTAATTATAATTGGAACAATAACGAAGCCTTAAGAGATACCACTACTGATAGGTAGACGTAATTTCCTTAGATCTGACAAGTTGCTGTTTGGTTTTAAGAAAACATTTAAGCTATTTTAGACCATTATCACAAATACCACAAAACTATATTTTCATATCAAAATACAATCAAAAATTTCTTGAGAAATAGTTGATACTTTGTAAAAATGTCAGTCTGAAAACTGAGTACAGCTTAAAAACACTAATTTGACGTTTGGAATGTGTTGAGCCTAAACAAGAAAGTATTTATTATATCGTATATATCATAAACGAACTGCTCATGGTTCCTTGATTTACTGTACAACAAAATGTGTGCCTATGATGACAAATTTTTTTCTACTTAAGTTTGAAATAAGAAACTATCAATTTGCTGTTGAGTAGAATCGAATCATGTTCACAGAAGGAAACCAGCTACAGATATTCCATGTCGGAGTAAAAACCTGTTGTTATATTAAAGTCAGTGAAAGTATACTATTCAAAACTATTGCAAAAATCTTCACAACCATCGTCACACACATCATTTTGAACATTAAAAGTTAGTGAAAAGGTATTTATTGTCTGCTTCAGATGTACTTGGTACATTCTTAGTACCACATCTTGGGGGACTGCCAATTTTTCCATAAATGGCGTCAGAAAATTGATAGATTTTTCATTGTCGGTTTTTAAGATGTTAAATGTTGTTTTCTATTTATTCATTGAAGCTGATTCTGATGATTCATAAGAAAATAATCTATTGGATAAAAATTTTTCAACACCAATAGTGACACTTCATTCGTGATTATGTCAAGGTCCCGTCCAATGAAATTTTGCTTTGGAATTATGGAATAAACTGTATTTTGAGTTTAATTTGGAAATAAAAAAAGAAATTGATAAATCAGACTTTGCCTTAGAATAACAAGAGGTCCTCATATACCCTGAATTTATTATAGGGATAATAACCGCAATACTAACGAGAAAAAAAATTCTAAATTTGTACTATGGAAGATTCAGCTCCAGTGGAAAAATTAACTCAGCCTCATAATAATATCTAAATGCTTCCTTTATTATTATACGAGTCCATAAGGCTCAATTATATTACGACTTTCTTTTATAAAACATTGCTATCAAAGTTTCATTCATGTAGCAAGTTCTTTTTAAATTTGCACCAAAATTTTTAATATGGAAAATTTTGAAAACACATACACGTGTTACGGTTATTTGAAACAATTTGTTATGTGGATGGCTGTGATTCCAAAGCTTCATTCCCAACTCGAAACAAGTTTTCTAAAAAAAAATTTTAAATAATCTGGAAAATTATGAAAGTTTCCTTTTTGCCCAAATGCCAAGATAATGAAATTTGGTTCACAGCTCACACACTTCTACTTTTCACAATATGATTAACTTTACTACTAAGTGTCAATTGGAGTTAAAAACAATTTTCTGATGATATCATATATGACAAAATTGATTTTAAATTTGCAGAACCAATTGGTTCCAGAGTCACTGCTTAAAGTGGTTAGAGCGAAAAAGAGTGCGAAATATGGAAAACACATAAATTTCCTTAAGCTTTTTGAAATGAAGCTGCTTTTAAAAAAGAGATTCGAGATTCGGGAATGGAATACATTTTTTGATGAATAAAGTACTCGTGATTCAAATTTTTTCAAATTGATTCAAATAAGATAATACTGTCTTATTCAAAACAGATTTAGCAGTGCGGAAGATACTTTCGATCACTTTGAGGCGTTGAAAACAGAAAATATAAATGAAGCTTTCAGTGGTTTCGAGGAACATTTAATAGGATAATAAATGGAAACATTATACAATTCGATAAGTTTTGTGAATCAATCTAAAACCGTTACCCACACTGAAGTTTCAAGCTTACAGTAATAATGTATACAGGGTGAGCTATTATAACGATATTATTGTTTTTCAAGTTCCAGCACCTCTTAGTCAAAGATGACAAAAAAAGCGTTCAGAATACATATATTTTTTTATAAAATTTAAAAACATAAATCGAATTCAAGGTTTTTGTATCGGTTGTTTAGAGATGTTTCAATTCTCTATCAATTGACATTAAAATATCAAAAAGGAAACTCAGGCGACATTATGGAGAATTGAAATTTTTCACAGTGACTCATGAAGACATGATTATATCAATGATATATTTCAAGTAGATATCATATGAAATATTATAACGTAAAATTTCGGGAACAAGTGCATCTCCACCTCCATGTCAGAAGAGAACAGCCTCCAACCTCCAAAACTATGATATCGAGAGCTGAGTTTGAGATATATAGTATAAATTTGAATATTTACTAGTCAATATGATATTTTACCACAAAAATTGTTAAAAAGTTTTTTGATTAACTAACGTCGAAATGTATTACTTCTTGGATTTTTGATTGTTTGAGGACTACACAAGATCTTAAATAATTTGCATATCATACCCCGAATATGTGGACTATTATATTTAATGTCTAGGTAACCTACGTTACCTAGGAGTAGAAATTTCGCCCGAACCGAGATTTTTTAGGAAAGCAGAGTTCAGATAGAAGAAGAATACAATGTGAGAATGCATGATAGAAATATGCATTCCGTTCTAAAAATCTTAAAATAAAAAAGCTTAAGATTCGTTTATTTGTAGCAAAATTAACTTTTCTACTCCTTGAGTTATTATATCATTATATCAAGTTAATGGTTTTCCACATACAAGTAATCTGCGTTTTCTGAAGCGTATTGAATGAAAATTTTGATATAAGGGTTGAGTCCGGGGACCAAGAGTGCTATTCTATTGGACCGCGTCTACATGAATATTCCTCATCTAGATAAGGACTTACTGTAAAGTAATAGTGTGCATGAGCACCATCTTGTGGAAGATTTGTTGGTGGGAGAATTCAGTATAAAACAGGTAAGTCGAGCTATTAGGTTTTAGTTTACTTTCAATCTCTGAAGTCGATAACTTGGTTATCGAAACGCGCGTCAGAAAAGTGTGATTGTGAGTGGTAGCGTAAACAGTGTATTCAGTATGAATATCATCAACGGTTCCGGTAATTTCTAATTTTCCTGTTCTGTTCTGGTTATGGGCACTATATCACCTGCATATGACAGAACTTGCCTTTTGCATTATAAATCATCCTTGGGATTGTAATCCACTATCTCCGAGAATCACCTCTAATAGGAAATTAAACAAAACATGTTGATAACGGGTCGCCCTGTTTTTCATATAAGCTTCTTTCTATGGATACTATGTTTTCGGTTTTGTTTAGTGTCATTCTACCAATTGTATTCATTTCTTAGTTATTTCAAGTTTTGCTAGAAATTTTCTCAATATTGAATTATATGCCTGTTTAAAGTCGATGAATAATAGCTACACATTCAGTCCCTGCTCATAGCTATCATTCTGTATTATTCTTAACAGAAAAATTTGACCGCTAGTCGATATTTCTTTTTTAAATCGTCCTTGATACTTCCTAACTTGTTCGTTTGAATATTTGTTTAATTTGATTCGTATGATTCTCGCTAGCACACAACATCCAGTGAGGTACATTCCCCTGTAATTACCACAGTCAGTTTTATCTTCTTTCTTATGTACAAATAATTGTTCTGTCCTATTGGCTTGGATCTCTTCTAATTCCCAGATTTTGTATATATGTTGAATATCCGGTTTTGCAGAGCTTCTCCCGTACACTTTATAATTTCTATTGATATTCCATTAATTCCGGCACTATTATTATTTTTTATAGTGTTTATTACCTCCATAATCTTAATTTCTGTTAGTGCTTCTACTATAGGAGTTTAGTGGGTCTCCTCCTCTTCTTTCTGCGACTCATCTCCTCCGTTCTCCTCTATTTCTTTATTTAGTAGTTCATCAAAGTACTGCCACATATCCAATTCTCCTTTTCTGCCTCATATTAGAAATCCGTTTTTACTTCGATATTATCTTTGCTCATCTACGACTTATCCCTTGCTTCTTTTTGCATCTTGGTACAAATTTCTAATATTTTCATATAATGTTCTTCAATTAGTTTCAATTATTTCTCTGAATTTGCCCGTTTCTTATTTCTACAAAATTTTCTTTCCGTTTTTTCTTTGATCTGATTACTCCTTTTTACTCATCAGTTGGATTATTTAACATAAATCCTCTTGCCCTGCTTCTTTTTCAATCTTCATCAAACCATTCATTTTATGTTCTCTTTGTTACTTTCTCTAGCTATTTTTGAGTCATTTCTTTCGTAACTGTTTCTATTTCTCCTCATTCTATTTCGACCTCTTCTCACGTATGCTTATTTTCTACGGTTATGGTCATAACGTTTCGAAAACATTCAGTTATACGTTCGTTCTTTAAGCTGACGATTTCATATTTTCTGAGAATTTGTGCTCTTTGTTCTATTTTCTTCCTTTAGTTTTGTTACCATCAATATGTCGTCGGAGTCAGCATCTGCCTCTCTGTAACTTCTGACATCCGTTATTAATCTTGAGTATTTTCTTCCCACTAATAAAAGATCAATTTGGCTCCCCGTGCGGTTATCTGGAGGGATCCAGGTTTCTTTATGGATTGACTTATGGTCGAAATAAGTACTCATAATCCTCATATCATTACTTAATTACTATCACTATGTTAACTTCTTCCACCTGTCGTTTCTCTATACATCTCTTTATTCCCAATCTTGGCTTTAAAATCACCTTATACTAATTTAACATCATATGTTTGTATTTTATTATAGATACATTGAATTTTTTCATCAAATTCCTTTTTTACTTAATTATCTCTCTCCTCTGATGGGATATGCACATTCAGTAAGGTTAGTTTCCTAAACTTACCTTTAATTCTCTGCTTACAAATTCTGTCAGAGATGACTTGGAAATTAACTACTAAATTTTGCAGCTTCTTACTCACTAAAAAACCTGTTCCTAAGCGTCTATCCGATCCCCACCATCGATCATTACTATGCTTTATTATCTCTGTTTCGCCTCTTATATCGGCCATTATATCAATTTTATATTGCTTCATTAATCCTACCAGATTCTTTAGAGCTCCCACGTCGAAGGTACCTCTCACATTCCAGGACCCTATATCCTATCATATAAATATTTTCTTCTCTTTTTTATGTTTTTTACTGATGTCATTACAATTCCTGTCCTTATTCATGACTATAGTCTCATTATTAGTTAATCCTGTCGCTTGTTCTTCTTTTAGGGTAAAAGTGGATTCAGTTTTTCTTCTGTTCGATCACATTTCCAAACTTTGCCATCTATTACTACTTTCCGGAACCCCATTTTTACTATTTTCCCTCCTCTCGCGCCTCTACGTATTTTTTGCCCATCTCTTCTTAAATGTTTTTCTCTGGTTCAGTCAAATCATGGCTAATTTAGATTCTTTCCTCTTTCCATTCTTTCAGTTTACTCTCCGCCTTCATTACTTGATCTTTTTCATCGGTATCACTCATTTGGACCAACCACGTTTTCTCTTCTAGTTTTACCGCAGATTCAACATTGATATCCAGATCCAAGGTCATTATCATCATGTTCTCCACAGCTTTGAGGATTTTATTATCATTGGTATCCATTTTTAAGTCGGTTATATCCATATTATCAGTTTTCTTCTCTTTTTCTAGTATTTCCACCCTGTTACTTAATTCTGACAGATTCATTTTGCTTTACTGGCTTTCGTTCTGGATAATTTCATTTTCTTTCCTTAACCTCTAATTATCAGCTCTTAGCTCTCTAATTTCTTATGCGTATAGTCTTTGCTTCTTCTTAATTTCCTCAACATCCAATGCTAACTGCTGTGATAACAACAACATCACAAGTGTCCTGAAGGTTTTTCACTTCTTTTCTTGTCCCCCTCGTCTGACAGTTCATCTGACGACATTTTTTCTCATTTCTCTTACATACGCTATATATCACCTCTGATCAATAATTAAATGGCAGTGAAAGGAGTTCATTCATCTCAAAGGTTCGGAAAATCCCTCCTATCCGCTTTATAAGTCTCAACAATTGGAAAAACTTGTCTACCTTTCTGTTTCTTCAAGTTTTCACATAATATGTTTTATTCAGTTGTTGAATTACCTGTCTTAAATAGCAACGAAACGCTAACAAAATGAAATAAAAAGTATTACTATCGATTTACTAAACACCGTAATTTTTTTACTTTAACGGCAAACTCTGTATACCTACCAGCTCGCTCGTGATAGCCCAAATTCTAGTATTATCTTGGAGCACCAATACACATTGATGGTTTACTAATTTTTTTGTATTTCTATACGTCAAAATAATTATCTAATGTGTTTGATACGATATGATTTTGTTGAAGTAAACGGTATTACTTAATTGCTAGTATAGTATAGCAATAAGTTTAGGTGAAAACGTTTTCTTGTAAAAAGTTACTTTTTACACTCAACATGGTGAATGTACGTATAATTTTGCATGGTATAGTGAACTGATTAGCAGATTTCATCACTTTTCAAGTGACAAGCAATTTTCACTTGAGTAGTTGACTGCAATTATCTATCTATTTTTAAACAAATATATTCACATACAATTTTAAACATGATTTTACTCACAATTTGTAATTTTTTTAAATAGGTTAAACAGTTATAAGACGCACTATAGTAATAATTCAGCCCTGTATTTCAAGAAACTTATTTTACTCTATAAACTTTATCTCCAATACGGCAATTCGAATATCTGAGAATGGAAAATTTTCACGTTCTTAATGCAAATGATTAGAGGATAAAGTAATCGTTTATTTTGTTATCATACCAGATTTGTACAGTTTTGGATATTAAGTTGGTGATTACGTTGAGAGTGTGTTGAGGGAATAAGGTTACATAATCTCCTAATCACATTTTGCAAGTGAAGAGTCGAAAATTACTCTGAAATAACATTTGTCTGCTTGAAAATCAGCTTTGAAATCATTCTTGACGATTCCTATGTAAAATTACTTCGTTTGAGGGGATACATCAAACTTATTTTTCACATATTTTAACTTCTAGCCGTTAAAATATATAAAAATATATAGAAACTACAATAAAGTACAAATATATAAGAACATTTAATAAGGTTGTGACCAAATAGTTGGGCATATTCACTGCACGATGATAACGATCTCAATACCACACGCACAAAGGTTCGCGGGGGAATTTACGACAAGCTTACGTTGCACTTCTTGTTAAGTAATAGGTGGTTTCGATCAGTACATCTATAGACGTTTTAAGAGTAAATTTCCTATTTTCGCATTTTTCATTTGTATAAAACAGTGAAATTACTTTTACTCTAGGTTTTTCCAAGTGCATAAATTTATTTGAGTGAAATTAAAAGTTCCTTTAGCTCTAAGACCTCTCCCTCACAATGAGTATTTGGCCCCACAAATATATACTCTTGAGACAGAAATGAATTTGGAAAACACTGACTCACAAATTGGGGTATCGAGTTATACGTTCATCAATGATGAAAATTCCTTGGCTGATGCCAATTAATTGATGACAGAGTTGAAGATGCCATGTGACCCAAACAAATAGAGACTATTTCTAGATTCGACGAAAACAAGCTTAAAAGTTGTCCTGCTGGCAAATGGGAATCAATTTCAGTTCCATACCTTGTTGACATGAAGGAGGTGTACGATAAAATTAGCTTCATCATGATTATAAATGGAAACTTTTTGCAGACTTAAAGTTGTTGTTTCAGTCACAAACCTGCAAGTAAGAATCACAAAACACTGCTGCTTCGTGTTTGAATGGGACAGCCGAGCCAAGGCAAATATTAAACCCTGGCCTCTGTAAGAAATGTTTACCCCTGGCCAGAAAAATGTGGCTTACGATTCTTTTGACCTTAAGAAAAATATTTACTTGCCATTTTTGCACATCAAACTAAGATTGATCAAGCAATTTGTGAAAGAAATGGACGAGACAGTTGACGCATTTCAATTTTTGTCTTAACAAAGTTAAAATAATTTGGTATGTCTCCAAATTAGACTCCAAATTTCCAAGATTTGACGTTTAATGAACACCTATATCAAAAAGAAAAACGTGCTTGGCTTGCATTCCAAAACGTGTGTAAGAACTTTTAAGGTAACCAAACAAGTTGCTCACGTCGAGGAATTGCTATTAGCATCCAAGGCTATGGGATGTAAAATGTCACTTAAAGTACATTTGCTTCACTCGCACCTGGATTTCTTCCCAGAAAATTCAGGAGCAGTTTCTGATGGATCCGAAGAACGGTTCCAACAAGACATAGCTAAGATAGAGAAGAGATTTTCATGTAAGTGAAATGCCGCCTTGTTGGCGGAGTACTGCTGGTTTTTGTAACGACACAGCTGTATCTATGGACATAAGAGCGAGCAAAGCACCAACTAATGGTTCATTTCTTCATTATTTATAATTGTTTCTAGCTGGAGAGCTGGAATAGTTCTTTTTACCCTCTTTAAATTAAATCAACGTCCATACCTTCATTATTATTATTAAAATGGAAGTATGGGGCTCCCCAAAAATGGCGAGTGATAGAGAAAATTTTATTCGAATTCAGGACGTTATTCTACATAACAATCACCAGGAATAGTGTAGGGGGTTGATACAATTTTTTTGGAGACCAGTGTAATACAACGAGATTATTTTGTGTGTAATTAGTAATCACTTATGAATTAGGGATGTTACAGAAATTCGACTTCGTTCTAAATCAGAGGTTAGAATCGGAGGGCGAAATAAGTAGCGCGTAGCATATGCACAAATTTTTCGTGTTTGAGGAAGACAGTTCATCTGTTTTGTTTATCTTTACGCTTATGTTTCTAATGAGTGTTGTGTGTTTTTATTCAATGTGTGACATTTTATCAGAGTTCTTACAATGGAATGAGGAACAAGCGTTATTTGAAAATTCTTCAATGCAGTGTCTACGAATATGGAGATGTGTAATATTTGTAATAAGATGTATGCACGACTATATCGTTACAAGGGTAAAATCAAATAAACTAAATACTGGAAAATTACTAATCACTTTTAAATAATTCTTTGATAAAGAATAACATTGTTTAGTTCTAATTTATTTCTGAGATGGTTTGCAAGATATTTCATTTAATTTCTTACAAGCAATTGGATTTAGATGTCTTTTGCAGTTCGTGATACCGAATTATCAATCTTGGGAAAGAAGCCTTTCACAGAACATATTTGAAGGGACTTGTGTGAAAAATTAGTTAAAAATAAATGTGTAACAGTGCATTGCATCATTGAAGAATTTATCGGAATTTATTTCGATATGTCGCACATTCAACAGAAGACATACAGGAGAGCTAATCTTAGAAAAAAAGTGTCAAAGGAGTGGGAAATAAGAAAATTCACTATTCCGTTCGCGATTCTAGAATTAATATGATAAGATCACTAATACTCGCTGATATAACTGCACCATACAGCTATGTGTGCTAACTATGTTAAATTGTAATGATAAAATCAAAAAATTAATAATAAATTGCAAAAAAATTGAACACATTCAAATCAATATCAAATTTCAGTACGCGGTAAATTCTATTTATTCATTCATTCATAATAATTTGAGTCTTAATACTTATTTTACGGAAATTGCTACTTAAGTCTTGAGATATAGCAACACTGATGTTAATATGTAAAATCTGACTTGAAAATTGAATATCACAGAATTTGCATCATTATTCACTTGTTCAATTATAGTTTTCTGGAGGTTCACATCACTAGCATATTAGTTTGTAGGAGAATTGCCGCTTAAAAGTTCTATAGTACAATTGTTTTTTGATTTAAATTATTTGCAATGAAATTTTTTTCTTAAACTGGACATTCTTTTTCTATTGAAATAACTTCTTTTAGAGACTCGGCCAAGTAGGGTGGTCGTAAAGGAATGAATATTTTTTTTCGTTTGAATAATAACAAATGGAAACATTCATCGGTTTGGGATTACAATGTAGGTACTCGGGTAACAAAAATTATTTCAGATGTCGTAAAAGTTACTTGAGGATCCAGAAAGAGATAATATATCAAAATATTATTGAATTTTGGAATTTGGAATTTCTTTATTGAAATTCCAAATTCCAAATAGGTAAATATTTTATCATCTCTAAAATTTCCTGACTGGAAATTACTGAACTGTGAATGGTATTTTATGTAAAGAATGTAATTACATTTTCAATATTATCATTACATGTAATTAGATTGTGACAATCCAGATTGATTTGTGCAATTATACTATAAAATGTAACGTAATTAGTGAAAGTTTCTGTTGATCAAACCATAGTTGTTATTGATTTATTATAATGATCAATTAATTTTCAATGTGAAGATATTTGCATGTTTAGTTCTTGAATTATTTTTTTATTCTGTTTATATTTAATGTATTATCACATCTTTCTTTGTCATCTGAATAAAAAGATCCAAAAAGCCACTCAACTATTTTTCTTACAGCATTTAATTATCCTCTTTCCAAAATTTTTTTTCTTTCCACTATTGTTCAGCCAGTTAAATATATATCGAATAATTTAGTAAGCTATAAAAATATTGTTTCAAATTTTCAATTCTTGGATCTATATAATACTCGTATATAAAGGTATGCTCGGATTATATATGTTTACATAATGCTAAATTAATCGGTGATTATAGATTATTTATTTGCGTTATTTGTATGTTTTCTGTTACCTTGTTAACATGTTAACTCTTACAGTATACAATATAGGTCGCGTCTACCGGCAAAACATTATTTCAACGTTTCTTCTATTTCAGGCTATGTATTCAATTCCAATCTATTTTCTACCATGACTTCAGCTTTTCCTATTAATTTGTCCTGGATACATTCCAGAAAATTAGTGTTTATGTTATGATCATTGTAAATCGCATACGTTTCGATTAAATTCTCATATCGGTTGATAAATTTGTTCAATGCTATCACCATTATAAGTTTTAATGTTCTCTAGTTTCAATTTTAATTATTCTCAATTTTGTAGTTTATGTTTGACGTGGAATTTTGTTAAATGGATCTGGATTGTTACTATTTTCCTGAATATCCAATTCGTTGAAAGTAGTCAATAAATTATCTAATTCATTCCTAAAAAATATTTGAAGTTAATAAATTATCTCTTCTCTACTTTAATAACAGAAAGAGTAGGAGAGTGCCAGTTAATGTTTTCACTCCCAGAAAACTATTTCGAAAAAACTGTACTCACAAAAATATACATCAACATTCACAAAAATTGAGAGAATTGAATTAATTTAAATGAATAAATCAACAGAATGTTCATATATAGAAGATGGTTAGAGAAACAAAAGATATTTTACATTTATAAAATAACCTGAAGTTTTTGTGGTTTATTAATTAAATCCAGAATAAATTTATTTTACAGGTGATATAGCGGATTTTACATGAAAAAACCAATGATTAGAATACAGGATTCACTCTGCTTGTATGCAAGTGAACACAACATTCCACAAATATCTCCCGAATAAAATGGTTTCAGCTCAAAAAACTAGTAAATTTACCACATTCTTTTGTAGGGATTACCCGAAATATAAGTAATGCCAGCATCTCATCAGTTATTCCATTAATACACACACTAAAGCATATATTGTAAATAATAGACAATAAATAAGACACATACGAAAAATTTGAAACTATAATGAAAGGTACAATTGATCAAGGGAGGATCTTAAAGTAAGATAGCAAATGGGAAAGTTAGGCTTTAACTACAATTTACCCCAAAAAAAACGGGCTCTAAATCTATATAATACCAAATTGCTCTAAAGAGAGAAAAGAATACAGCTTCAGTCATCTTCGATTCTATTCCGTTGTCTAAGACTTCAGAAAGCTCTCTTCAACACAGCTTCGTTAACCACTAGCCGTCTTTCCAATTTTTAACTCGAAACCGTATAAAACCTGAGAAAATTAACACTTACACCTTTCGATTAAGATCTGAATCTACTGAATTTCTCCATCAAAATGCTCCTACTCGTTTGAAAGTCAATGGTAAAATCTGCACTAATAATGAAAACGAACCAAATATCGACTTTTTTGTTATTTTGACTGTCTACTTCGTAGGAAAATATAAAAAATTTGAAACGACGTGATTAATAGAAAAAATGAAACTGAATTATAGAATGTACTTGTCGATGACAATAAATCTGCAAACGTAGCTGATTTTATTGATGTCTCTACAGAAAAACGGACAAAACTGTAGTCACCAGAAACTGGTTAATCTAGCAATATACAAATATATAGCTGAGTATTGGATAAATTGATTGTTCTTGAAAGCTACTCGATAAGAGACGTATTCCTATTGGTGGCGATTCCTTATCATAAAGGAAAGTGAATACAAAATTCCAACCGCTAAAATCAATAGTTCGCCAATATGTATAAACTTTTTAGTAGTGCTAGTCTTATCTATGACCCAATACGAAATATATTAGATAGAGATATAGATGTGAAGCTTTTTTTTATAAAATATAATAAGTTTCTTCTGGAATCACTTTATGTGTTTAAATTTGGAACCTGTATCGAATAAGATTTGATTTTTCATTTATCTTAGCACTGAAATTGGAGAGCCTAAAATACCTTTGTATATTTTATTATATTAAACTTAATCATGAATGTACAGTCATGAAAAATGATTGTTTTGCAGTTCAACATCATTTTCAAATATATCGTTTTACTATTTTTTAATAGTATTGGAATTTCATGATGGATTTTGTCGTTATAATCTCAAACTTCAGTTTCGGTATTACCACTTCGTGCGTTGATCTAGCAAACATGTCCAATACGATTTATCCAATAAAGATGTAATGAAGGTATTGTGCAGGTATGTAGTGAAAGTTTACAGATGATTGGAATATCAGAACGCTTAGAAAATTTGCAGGAGCCAGTCGTTATTCAATTTCATCATCACACAAAAGTTTTTGGTGAAGAAGTGATGAGCTAGCATTATGTCAAGAAATGATTTCGCTATTTTTGATTGGACAGGACAGAATAAACGCAATATGATATATAGCCAAGGAACAGAAATTGATACGGTCAAAATAATTGCACAAAACTTGATAAATCTGGGACTGGTATCGTATTATGCAACATACTCACGGTACGCAAACAGTCGAACAAGTTGCTATAGCTCAGGTGACAAATCTAGAGTCGCCCTCTAGTTTAGCACCCAGTGTCTACTTTGTATTTTCGTAGTTAAGGTGCACTAATTCATCATACTGCTGCAGACAGTAAAATGAAAGCCATCTACCGATGTATGGTTCTATGGACAAAGTGGGTTAAATCATACAATTCTGCTTCCTGATAAATACTAGAATATACTTGATCATTGAATCAGACATATACGCATACTATTAATCCCCTTCTTCTCTTGTTACAAAATACTCATTCATTTAACTTGAAACCTCGTAAAAATATTTCGATAACTGCAATTATTTTGTATTTATATGAAATATGACCGATTTGACTTAAAATATGGTCTGACTACAAAAAAAGTACTGAATGAATGAAACAGAATTATATTATTCCCAAAAGATTTCATTGTGCATGCATGGTCCCACAGAATCAAGTAGAAAAAACTGAAACCAAGCCTGTTGATTTCGTATTATATTTTTAAATAAATTAGGTGGAGGATCGATATTTCGCGGAGATGATCAGAATATAAATTGAGTGTTTACAAGTGGTCTTGGTATGACGGGAGTGTTCCTGAGATCGTTAAACCGAAATGAAGGATAAGCGATTAAAAATAACTTCATTACAAGACTCTCCCTTTCCATATAAAAGAACACAAGAAATGAGATTCAAATAATGAAACTCATGTAAAAAAAATTGTCTATTCACCTTGATTTGATAATTTAAAGACCTGTAACATATTAATGTATTATGTACATTCCGAGTGTTGCCTTGTGAGAGAGATCCAGAAAATTACGTCAATATATAGGCTTAAAAAATGTATCAAACAGCATGCTCTGTAGCTGCAATATTATAGAGTAGTGGTTCTCATTTTCTTCTGTGCAGTAGCCATAGTTTTTCCTATCATATAGTACACTGATGGTCTTTATTTTATTATATATAACTCAGACTTTTACAAAACTAAAACTTCGAAGTAAGAGCAGCACGTTGCCATCACGTCTCTGCCGTTGTTAATTGTATGGTTAAACTGCTTCATTTGTCACCATGTCAATCATGTATCTCACCGACTGTGATTAAAAACTTATGTAATTCAATGCCAGTTATTGAATTCTATGATGAAAATGTTTGTATATGACATAAATTATGCCTCTCATCTGACATCTGACTTCTTAGGAAAAATATTCAGGATGAAATACGATCTGAATAGACTAGTGTCATAAATGAAGACTTAACACGAAGACTATATGAGGAAATTCTTCCAACCACCCTCCTATTAGATAGACATTGAGCATTTTGATAAGAATTTATCACTTTCTTCCATTGTTTATGGCATATTCTTCCAGTTTTCCGGAATATTCAATGTTTAAGTCCCAATGCTAAAATATCATATGCGTCGCAATTATTTGTTTCCATTTCATATTGCTCATGCTAAATAAATTCCTACCTTTAAAAGAATCTAGACAACTTTTATTGACTAATATGCATATTTTATTACCAAAGACTATTAATGTAGAATACTTGTATTCAATTATTATTGATGCTATGATCACGTACAAAAGTAGGTGGATACAATGTTTTTGGTTATACTTTGCTTCCATTTATGATATTCGGGATATTCGGAAGAAATAGAAAATAGATGTACCTTGTATCATATGTTGCAAATGATGTTGATCAAATGATGATCAAAGCTTAATCTAATTCAAGACTTTTCCATTTCAACGTTGATTTTACTAACGATGAGTATACTTCAGTCATGTTAATTTGGTTAGCTTTTCCCAACAGAACATCCAGGTAAATATTATTACAATTCTGTTCAAACACATCATTTACTTCAACTCGATTCATCAGAACCAGAACTCTAAATGTATTCGTTATGAAAATATACTTTGAATATTGATCATTAATAGCCGCACATATTCTCAGTTTTCTGGATTTTATAGAGGATTTGTTTCAATTTCCCTCTTAATAATCAATAATTATTGATGTTTTCATCAATTCATCATTTCATCAAATCATGCATTTTATTCGTAATTGATATCAAAGCTCAAAACTGGAGTAATAAATATTTAGTCTTAAGTCTTTATCAAAATATTTTGATAAAGAAAAGTAGAAACGTCAAAATTTATCTTTCTATATTATGATGTGTGTAAAATGTATCAAAATACAGGATTTCTACTTGCTACCTCTGAAATCATTTCGATGTCAATCGACTCTTTTGTCGATATTAACGTCCCCAATGGCTCGCAATTGCAAGAAGAGGTGGGAAATACTGACTATACTAGTGTCGATGTAATTACGTTTAACAACCCTCGTTCGGGCTTGAGACCCGAACTGAGAACAATGTCAAAGAGAGTCGGTATCTGGTACATGTAATTAAACATTCCCCACCGAACACTAAGTGGCGCCATACCCACTTCTAACTGCGTTCCACTGGTCAGGTAGAAATCCAGCGTAGTCGTCGATAATATAGATAAGGTGTGTGAAATGTATCAAAATACAGGATTTTTAGACCACTAGACAAACTATAAAGCTATCTGTGTGAACCCCGCTTACTTGAGTTCTGGGCCTTTGTTTCAGCAGAGCAGTTTCACATCACTGTCATATTACGAAACCACTCATCAAATTAAGGTTAATATGGACTCAAAATTAAGTAATTCCTCTATTATCTACAATTTCGGTGTCACTAAATACATATTGTCCTAGTTTACCATCAAAAAGTATAAAAAATTTTATCAATGATACTTGAAATATGAGCATTATAGGAAGGAATTTTATGTGTAGTATAAGTAAGAGCATTTTTTGGACCTGGAAGCCTCCCACATGTTCCATAAAAAAATATGGAAATCAAGTCAAATTTTCTTCTGCACTGAGAAGCATAAATGTTGCCCATAGAAGTGAAAGAAACCATAACACCGATATGTGAGATTATTTTGGGAAAATCAACGTATAAAATAGTTATGATTCAATACGAAGTCGTTTAAGTCACACTTCAAGAAAGTACTTAATAATCAACTGATCAATTTAAAAAATTTCATGACTCTTACCCATTTCCTGATATTTGCTTCATTAACAACTTTAGCAACACTTAACATGCGACAATAAACATCGAATAATCCACTTAAGAATCAACAAGTTTCTGAAATATTGTAACACTTCTGGTCCAGGTGGTGAACAGAATTCATTTCACACCTTAGCAACGAAAAAAGAATCATCTCGATATTAGGCAGTTAGCATTGTGCAAGGAAGATGAACTATCTCTACTCCAATGAAGGACTGGTCATATAAACGAGCTTTCTCCAGGCAATGATGGTTAAATTCGTATTATGCTTGAATTTTTCCATGAAATCTACGGTGACATAATAACAAGCCAACCCACAGAACAGAAACAAGAAAATATATCTGGGGAAGGAGAAGACATCCAACAACAATTAATACCAAAAGACAAAATTGAAGCAACAATGCGCAAGATGAAAAATAGGAAATCACCAGGGCTGGATAACATTAATAACGAGCTTCTTAAATATGGTGGCAATGAATTAATAGACCAAATGCATGTCATGTTCAACAAGATATACGACCAGAGGAATGGAAAGTAAGCATAACGATCCCCGTCTTTAAAAAAGGGGAAAAGAAAGATCCAAATAATTATAGAGGGATCAGCCTCCTAAGCACGACTTCAAAATTACTAACAAAAATTATTGCAGAAGAAATCTCAAGTAGCGGCATGAGCGAAGAACAACAGGGATTTAGACAAAATAGATCAACCATAGACGCTATATTCATCTTAAGACAGATTGCCGAAAAGGCCATAGAGTACAATAAAACCGCGTTTATGTGCTTCATAGACTTAACAAAAGCATTTGACAGAGTGAGACTACATGACGTCATTGAGCTACTAAAAACACGAGGCGTAAACCAAAGGACAATAGACATCATTCGGGACATGAACAACGGAAATAGCACATATGTAAGAGTAAACAACGAACTCTCCAATAAAATGCCAGTATCAACAGGGATCAGACAAGGAGATAGTCTCAGCCCAATACTCTTCAACATTATAATGGACGAAATCATAAAAGAAGTCAAAACGGCAGGCAAAGGATACAGAATGGGAAAACATGAGTTTAAGATAGTTTGCTACGCTGATGACGCGGTTGTGATATCCGAAGATGAGGATAATCTTCAAAAACTGCTACACAGATTTGAAATAGTTGCAGGAAAATTCAATATGATCATATCGAAACAAAATACACAATCCTTGACAATAGCGAGAGAACCAAGAAGATGCAAACTGGCAATTTATAATAAAAGTGTAGAACAGGTTATGTCTTTTAAATATTTAGGGGTTAACATCACGAGCAATAGGAACTTGAAACAAGAAGTCAAAACGCAAACAACAGCAGCATCTAGGATATCAGGATTCCTTCGAATCGTGATATGGAGGAATAAATTTTTAAGTATCGAAAGCAAAACACGGATATATAAAACTTGTGTCAGACCAGTAATGACATACGCCATAGAAACGAGGGCGGAGACTGCAACTACTAAGCGGATTCTTAGAACGACCGAGATGAAGACATTACGCTCAATCACAGGGAAAACACTAAGAGACAGAATAAGGAGCAATGAAATTAGAAGAATGTGTGATGTTCCGGATATAGTGAGATGGGCCAGAACTAGAAGAAGAGCACGGAGAGATCATGTCAATAGAATGAACAACGATCGACTGGCGAAAATCGCAAAGGAAGAGAGACCCAATACAAGTAGACCGCCTGGAAGACCACCAAAGCGCTGGTATGAGAGCTGGTCCTCGCAGTCACAACTTAGGCTGCCTCTTTGAAAACACAAGACATAGTCTTAAAATAAGAAGAAGAAGAAGCTTGAATTTTGGTATTAATGCTTAGTATAACTAGTTTTTCTGTTTCTGAAGCCAGTTGCTTAAACTGACAATAAGAACAATAAGATTAGTATCATTGAATAGGTTATGTAATACTTTTATGAACTCGTCCACGACATGGTCCGCGATGCCGGTCCCGTCCGGTTATAATGAAAGTCTAAAATTTGGCGAATACGTTGATTCTCGGTATGCGGCGCCCATTATATTGATTAGTGCATATCATTTTCTTAACTCATGTTCTAGGAAGACTTTTTATTCGTTTGTTTCCTTCTAGAATTCTATAAATTCCTCTCTGTTATAAAATCGTGCTTATAATCTGTTATAGAATCTTGTTTTGCACCGAGAAGAGAGTATATAATTTAGAGTCATAGTAGACGTAACGTAACAGTAGAAAGTAACCGGTAAATTTAGATAAATTATAATAGTTAGTATATTAGTAGAAAATTATCATCACATGAGTTAGTTAGGTCTGGTGTAAGTAAAATATTTCAAATAAATAAAAAAAAAACATTATAATACCTTTGAAAATAGGCGCTTTTGTGATTTACAAGCTTTTAGTCTGAATGACATTTATATACAGTTTTCGTATATAACTAGCTTATGTATCTAAAAATAAGCTTTTGAATATTGCTCTTCGATATTTGTGTCGACTTACATTTATCACCATGGTTAAAATTTATTTGATCGACTGTATGATTATTTCTCGAGACTAATGTTTCTATTATATTTTATATTATAAATTAGAATTGGAATACCCTCAAGTGGTTTCACTGGAATGAACTTAGTTATTCAACATTTTAATGGAAATCCGCAAACAAAATAAATCAGTGATACGAATATCACATTCCGCTTTGGCTCGAAATATGTAAATGAACGTTATGAATATTTAATTATATTCGCTGCTCCAAATATAATACAAAATTTGTCATATTTCAAGCTCTTTCTTAACGATAATAAAATCAAATCTCTTAGAAGAAATCACAGAAAGTTCTCTAATACAGAGAAGTAATGGATTTTACAAGAGTCCGAAGAAAATACTACTTCACCCATGTGCAGAAAACTCTGCATTTTTTCAAATATTTATCAATATTTTTTGAATTTCAGCCAGGTTAATGGAAGTAATAATTACATCTCTTGATTTTTTTTTGTTAATTTTGGTAACCATTAACATATTATTATTATTTCCCGTAATCAAGTTATATAATATTATATAAACAACTCTTTAACGGTTTCTGTTAGAGCTTCATTGTATATTGGCGCTGATATGAGTGCATGGGCAAGTGTGAGTTAGTTTTATGGACGTTATAGACGAAGAAACAAGTGTGACGCCTCAATTGTATTATATCCGTCACTCCAAGAACACCCATTTTTGTCCTCTACGAACTGGATTTTGGCCAGCAAAAATTGGCTTTGTCAAGTTCACGCCAAGCCATTTTTTGAAACAAAGAAAACCACAGCTACGTTGCCAAGCTACACAGGAACACGATGTTACGGAATCAAAAAGATAAGTCCTTATTACTTCATTTTTATTTTATTGTTTTCATATTTTAATGTACGTCAATTATGAGTGATATCGAAGATGCTGAAAATAAAATAGAATTATGTCACAGACGCGATATAATAGAGGCTAAATTGATTAGATTTGGAAAGTTTATTAAAGATTCAGAGCTAAAATAGCACAAATAGAAATAAGATAGAAGAGTATTGAAGAAGAGTTTATAAATTTGATAATTGCCACTCACAATTAGGATTATCAGATAGCGTTGAAAAGGAGAAGAGAGAGAATGTAGAATCAATATTTTTCACACTTATTGGCGAAGTGAAGGAAATTATTCAGTCGATTTTGAAAGTAAAAATATGACGTCTATACCTGCTAATCTCAAAAACTCGAATTTAAATTTACCAGGTTGCCAGATATGGGTTTACCTTTATGTTGCGGAACATTCAGTTCACTCTCGTGATGATATTTCTGAAATTCAAAAATTTGATTTTCAAAGACCTGTTGTAAGGACGACGCATTGCACTTAATCAATTCGTTAGAAGTGACTAGTGAAAATTATTTGATTGCACTCGATTTACTCAAGAAAAGATATGGAAATAAACGCGTGATTGTGAATCATCATGTCAATGGTTTATTGTTCAATTTGCTAGTTAGTAACTACAAAATTCTATTTTGCTATTAAATCGCATATTGATAAAGTATTCCAACACAGAAATGCTCAATCAAAACTGAAATTACCTGCAGATCATTGGGAAACATTGTTAATTCCCGTTATATTAGAAGATTAGATGAATGACATGATAATTTGAATGAATTCTTGACAAAAAATTGTTGTGCTTTAGAAGCGAGTTATCAAGAAATAATAAGAGTCAAAATATAATAAATAAATAAAGAACAGGTAAGAATTGCGAAATATGTAGTGATTCACATTATATATTTCAATGCCAACGTTTTATAATTAACAATAGATATAAAAATGTAGAATCTATCGGCTTATGCATTAATTATTTACGACCAGCTCATTAGAAATATGGATGCAGATCGTCATCGTGTGAAAAATGTAGAAAAAAGCACAGTTCTGGTTTTCTTCAAGGTAAAATATTCGAATCTCACAACTTTCACCTCAAGCGGCAACAATGCATTATCTGTAGAAACAATACTCAAAACTAACAATATCAACGAACGAGATCTAGTTTTCATACCAGAACAAACACGAACTTTTTAAAACTTGGAAAATAATCAAGTATTAAATTTTCACTCGAATATTTATGAACGGGAACTTTCTACAAACGTGAATTTATTATTTACAGCGATAATATTTATTGAAGACGATTTTGGTAACTCACAGGAATGCAACGCTCTTTTAGATTCAGGTAGTTAAACGAATATGATTACACCATCTTTATTCAATAAAATGAATTTGAGAAGTATGGAATTTAATGTCAGTTTAAATGGAATAAATCGAGGTACTACGAATATTATATACAAAATCGATGCAAAAATAAAGTCAAATTTCATTTTTCTTAACGAAAAAGTCGTTTTTAAAAATATATTTATTAAAACAATTACAAGTTCATTGTTAGATATCTGAACAGAGAATAAATGTATATGAATGAATTTACAAGAAGTAAAATTTATCTGCATTTGTTGCTAAAGAAGAATTTCTAACTAAGAATGGATAACAGGTCTATCGCGCTTTGATGTTTTCTAGATAAGCCGTATATGTAACTATTTAAGTCTCGAAAAGTATGGATTGACTTTTCGATTTTTGGGCGTTTTTGAAGTTTTCTTGACTTGTATCTTTCATGGGTTTTCTGCATACCAAAATTTTTGTTTTGAATTTGAACAAGACACATTCTATCAAAATAATAAATATTATCGCTAAAAGGCTTTCGATTATTGTTGTAACTCTATGTATTGGAAATTTCTTGGATCTGCTTCAAGTTTCTTGACAATTCGTTGATTTGGAAAAGGTCATCGAGATTGAGCTTTGTTGTGTTATATTTTTCGTAGTGTTTTGAAATTGACAATTCGTTTCCAACTTAAACAGGGCAAATCTTTAACTATAACTGATTTCGTCGTCATTGATCTTTGATTATTGATCCATAGTCTGCAATTTTTTGGGATTTTGACAAGTGATGCATTTTAGAGATAATGATTGGATTGATGTTTTGTTAGTATTTTTTTCTTGTTAAATTGGCACTATCAAGACTTTCTTGGCTGTAACTTATTGGATGATTATTTCTTCGATATTGACTTCTAAAATTTGGCAATGATCTGTTCCCTTTAAGTAGGCTAGAGGTGCATTTATCCTTTTAGAAAAAAATTTGGCAGCCATTTGGCAGGTACCTTCGAGTGGCAGAAATTCTTCTTTTTCTGGTTGGGTTTCATTTTGCTTTTGTGCCAAGTAAGGGAATTTAGGAGTGTACATTTTATTATTGCAAATATAGAAACAATAGTTTTTGACTTGAATTAAGAGAGACCTTGAAATCAATATAACGATATGAGGGTATATCATTGAATAGCTGCTTGCTTAAAATGTATTCAGCTATCCAAGATTCATGATTACCAAATTTTAATAGCGTAATTACAATTGTTTTCGAGATATATACTGGCCAAGACCTTGTGGGACACCGTGAATACTGAACATGCTAGTAATTATTAACATTTTTCAGTATACTTGTACTGTTAGACCTCCATACTTTACTGCCATGAACAATCCAAGATGTGTGTAGTATGTAGTGTGAAGTACACTCGGAGGCCAATAATCTAGCATACCTTTTATTTCATACTAGTAGCTTGAGAATAGTTTGAAAAGACCTTTGATTTCATGGTTTAAAACACGCATTTTCTTAGGACACCAGGCTGTTTGCTGCCTTACGTACAATAAGTGAAATGTTTGTTTTCGACATTTTCATTCTCTTAGTTCGTTTGAGTGAATTTGGTTATTTTGGGAGATTTTGATTTGGTTTTATAATATAATTCTACACCAACCGGCATTGAAAATATTTTGTTTTGTTAAAACTGACGTGAATATGTGTTTTTTGAATCATTTTGAAATTATTGAGAGCAGAAAAATGAGACCGTATCTTTTTATATTGAACATTGCTTTTCCGAATATCAAAAATAACCACAACACTCAACTTTGAGCTCTATACTTGATTTCTGAATAGGTATTTGTTTGTAAGATGAAGTCAATCGCTGTAAAACTCAAATCTCAATGATACAGCTTACTCAAATTTGGACAGGACACAGATGACAGATGTTTCTTGAATGAGTTTTCTACTCATAATTCATTAAATTAAAAATGCTCTCGTATTAATTCTAATAATTTTATAGACCAATTTATTTATACGGCTTCGCCAATAATTAAAACTATCTTGCAATTCCTCGCAGCATCAAAAATCTTTAATAAGTTGGTTTCTAAGGTTATGATGAGGTTAATGCAGTTACCCAGTTACCCAAAATCGCTCAAACTACTGTTTGAATATAGAGGTAGGAGAGTGCTGAAAGCACCAAAAGTACATAGCTAAATAGATAGAAACTTTATCCATTACTAGTTGGAATTATTGTGTTTATTTCTAAAAAATAGTGATAATAGTAAACATGAACGATATGTGTACTATCTTGCGTTGCTATATTGCTATCTTCACAGACGCAAGCTGGGCTGAACGTAATTAATTCTGTTTATATCAGTTCTAAGCTGTTATGGGAGTGGTTTCAATTTGCTGAATGACCATAGCAAAGTCACAATAGCTTGGATACCGGCCATAAAGGTAACGAAATGGCCAACAAAATTTTGTAAATTCGTTTTATTAAATAAAAAACCCTACTGCTCCCTTGCAAAATAAATAATTGAAGCATGTCGCTAAGAAATTTATAGAGCTTAATTTTCGGTTGTGATCGGGAATCACAAGTTCAGAGAGGAGTGAAATAGTTTTTATATACTAGGATAATCGCTAGAATTTACAGCTACCTGCTTGGTCACGGCAGAGAAATAGTCAGTAAGGGTGATGAAATAATCTGTATTATTCATTCACACTAAAGTGATTGATGAATCCATTGTTCCGTACACAAAAAATTTTAAAAGTAAATTATTTTAGACCAGATTCGAACCCAGAATCTTCGTATTCAAATTTTTCAGTGCTTCAATATTTTACTAGATGTAGAAAGCGAAAAAGAGTTTTCTTTAACATCACCAGAAACTAGAGAAACTATTGAAGTTGCCTCGTCAAAGTTATTACCGGAAAAGTCGAGGGAAGTGTTTAATATGACAAATGAATTTTGAACTGTCAAAAAGGAATATTAATAACTATGAATAAATACCATCCTCTCAACATTAGATACCCAATATTCGTTTAACTAATACAGATATTTGTTTTGATTATTATGGCGATATATCATAATTTTCGAAAACCATTTACTATGTTTGAACGAACAAAGATATATTGTAAATAATATTTATTAGAATGCAATAAGAATGTTTCTAATGACATAACAAAATTTTCCAACAAAATTATTGTCGTAGATGAAGTATAGTATTCTATTCACGTATAATGAATTATTACCTCATGAATAATAACCTTCAATATACACACGTGAATTATATACTATTAATGAAATTTGATTATTTGAGGATTTTTTGTTTGCAAATACTTGTTTATCGTATCATACAAATTAAAACAATTACAAAGCAAAAACTTGTATTCGTGTAAAAATAAGCAGAATTTTGTTAAATAAATCCGAAATAAAAACAAAATAAAATCTTTTTTTAAGAAAAAAATGTGAATACTGAAAATAACATAACTTAATAACTTGTGTTTCCACCTCTTCTGGTAATTAATTCTCCAACGCGTCTTGGCATGCCACGAATTAGCTCATCAATAACATTATTGGGCATATTGTTCCACTCTTCTTGAATAGCCGCAGTTAGGTCCCAGAGAGTTAAAGGGGGATTTTCCCTATTGGATATTGCTCTGCCAAGATAATCCCATACATGTTCGATGGGATTCATGTCTGGCGAGTCCGCTGGCCAGTTTAATCTTTGAATATTTCCCTCTTGTAGCATATTCTGTACCCTTGGTACGCGATGTGGTCTGACATTTTCATCTTGAAAAATGAAATTTGCTCCAAATTCGTTGCGCAAAGGTTGCACGTTTGCTTGGATAATGTTTTGAGCGTATATGGCACCAGTCATTGTTCGCTCAATAAGAATAAGTGGAGTGCGGCGACCACACATTATACCCCCCAAAACATAACTGATCCACCTTGATAAGGGACAACGCCTCTTGTGAAAATTAGTCGCTCTCGTTTACCTGGGTCTCTCCAAATTCTTTCCCGGCGACTATCACTCTGTAGGCCAAATCGTGTCTCGTCAGAAAATAAGACGTTGCTCCATTGGGGTAAAAGCCAATTCCGATGCTCTTCGGCCCATTGGCGACGTTCAGCTCGATGTCGAGGTAGAAGTCTAGGTACCCTTAAAGGTTTTCTTGCCCTGAGATTTAAAGAATGTAACCTCCTTCTTATGGTACTTCTCGAAATTACTCTTCGGTAGGTATGCAAAAAATGACTTCGAAGAGTGGTTACCGTTATTCTTCGGTTTTTTTCCCTCTCTGAAGTCACTCTAGGTCGACCAGACACCACCCTTCGTGCAACGCCACCAGTTTCTTGAAAAACGGCCACTACCCGCCTTATCGAAGTTCGCGGCATATTTAAACGCCTAGCAATCTCATGATTTGAGAAACTCTCTTGGTCTAGGGCCACAATTCTTGCTCGTTCAAATTGAGAAATCGGATTTCCTTGCATCTTAGACAAACTTCAACGAATACTTTCTATACACACTTCAATTCTAAACTGACTAACAAGTTTTTGCTTCCTAATTGCTTTTGAAGGTATTCGTAAACAAAAAATGCTGAAATTGAAATAAACGTGTGACAAATAAACAAGGGGGGCAAGTTACATAGAAAATTAATTCAAACGAAAATATATGGACAGATCAAGCTGGAATGACTGTTGAAAAAAAATATGGACTTACCATAAAAATATCTGCTCTCTGATTCATTTCTAACTTGAGCTTCATTCTCTCCGAGATTAATTGTTGATGAGATGTTGTAAATTTTCGCACAATCACAAACACCACTTATTAAATAGCAGTCACTGTTATTATAGTCAGTAGGGAAATCCGTTATGTTTTTATCACATAATGTTTCTTGTTTGATTATCGTGAAATTATCAGAATCCTCACTATTGTAAGCATTGATTGTCTTAAATAGAAACCAATTTAGGGGTATTAAAACGAAAAAGTAAAGAAGTTCGATTTTACAAAGCATTTTTGTCATTTTATGTCTCACATTCCATCTGTAACAAAAAAAATGTGCATTAATTATACAAAACGAACAGATTAATTTCACAGAAGTTTTTCAGAGGAGAATCATTTTCACACCAATTTATTCAACTTCCAGCTCTACCTTTTAATTTTCATAATATGAGAAATGCAGAAAATCAATTTTCATAACCTGAGAAATACAGAAATAATTTGACGATCTTGTATTTTAATAGTTTGATGGCCTTACAAGAAGAATGAAATTAAAGATGCCAATAGACCTGTTATATTTTTAACAAATATTTCCCCTACATCGTTAATGAGAAATTTTATCAGATCAAATTTTCTTTATCTGACACCAAAGGCTGCTCTTGCAAGGTCAAGGCTATGGAAACTTGAGAATCACTTCTGTACCAACGGTCACATCACCATGAATTCTAGATAAAAATTGAGATTTGCAAAAATCGGAGTCTTCAATTCAATAGTTTCCAAATAGATTTAATTTTTCAAAGAAATTCGAAAATGTTGACGTTTTTTGTTAATTTGTATATCTCGTTACTTTGAAATATCAACGTTTCATCTTAACACAAAACAACACATGATTCACTCCAACACGAGCACGCAGAAACATATGCATACGCATACAAATCCGCGCGCTCATACAGTAGCACTCATAAGAATACGAGGGAGCATAAACCAGGATGCGCAAAGAAAAATACGATTGCACTTATATGAACCAGTATATATCCAAGTACAGAAGAATTGGTTGCATGCTTATACATAAGGAGTCGCAAATATCCGCATTCACATACTCGTATTTTTGTATTTGCGAATCTTGAGTCTGTACTTTAACGTCACATATTCTTATGATACGGTAACTAGTCTCCAATGGTTGTCATTTTATTATTACCTATAAGAATCTGACACTCGCCAGACGAATTCTTCAAATTGATTACTTTGGTAAGCACTGAAAATTGTTACACCTACAATTTCTTGGTGGGTTGAAAAAATTACAATGTATTCATAGTTGAAACGAGGTATGTGAACAGCAGAATGTTTCTGCTTGCTAAAGTTAAACATATGAAAATTCACAACAAGCATTTTTAAAATTTTAGGTTCAACATTTAAGGGTATATTTGAAAATATAAATAATGAAATTTTTCAAAATCGATATATTTTTTCTGTCCCCAAATATATTAAGACAAATGAAGTCTCACCCTTATTTGAAGAGGTAGTGAAATAAAAAATTCATTGAATTCTTTGGAGAATTCGATAATATACAAAGTGCCCCTTAGAGCGGTAATTTCAAAACGAATTCCTTTTTTAATTCTATATTGCCAAGTACGCCTTCTACTGGTGGACCCACACTTAAAATAATTTCCACGTTTCCCGGGGCTGCTTTTGTTATTTTATTTTTTTCTGAAGCTGTAATATAATCTGTTCCTGAGATATGGCCAACGGACATTCTTAGTTGCCCAGTCACTCAAAATTCATGATATACATGAAAAAACAATATAGGAAAAATGAAACCAATTGAAAAGAAAAACTCTTTATTCAAGAAGAAGCTAGAAAATTCGAAAGAAATCTATACAAAAATAGAATAAAAGTAGAATATTAGGAAAGGGTGCTACTCGAACACAATATATATTGATAATTAAATATGTCTACGAAAATCTATGGTACATATCGTTGGATTTAAAATAAGTCAAAGTCAATCTATAAATATAAAAAACTACCCTTAATAGTTACTGAAGCAACACAAAATTAATTACATACTTTTCACACAAGTTTTCAATGAGATCGTACAATTATGAATAGATGATAGTTTAGTCCTAATTTTATTGAGTTATTTGCAGATACTTTTGTGTACGTATTTCACGATGATCGTTCTTATTAACCGTTATATGAGAAAATTGACTATTCTGAGAATTAACTTCTGGAAAACATCGAAGTTGAGGGCGCAGGTGAATAATTTCATTCGGGTTCTATATACAATTTTTTTATTTGCAATCAAAATCAGAGAGGAGTGCTATAAAGCAAGGAGTGCGACAAAATTGTCATAAAACATTTTTTGTACAACTGTGAATGGGAATTCACTTTGTCTAGAAAATATCAAGAATAAATACCAACAAACAAATTAAAATATCTCATAAAATTTTGGAATCAACCATTCAACGAATATATCACGTTTCTGATCAGCAGTAGCATGAAACATCTTCGGGAATTTTTGTTGTTCAAATCTGCTATCAAATATTATATCCAATAAATGAAATTGTTTCACGATGAAAAATTAATTAATAATTAACTTTGCTAGAAATTATTCAAATAATATTTAATGTTTATTTCGTGAATTATTTTGTGTTCTTTTTCACGGTGATAAAAAGTTAATCTCTACACATTTTGTTTTATGACAGTTGTACAAAAATAAAAAGTTAGCTCCAGCAAATCACACCATACGACACATAATTGGAAAAAAAAAATCTTCGATGATTCCGGAGTCTGGAATCAAAATCTCAATTTCGAATTATCACCTAAAATGTTTGTCCTCGCAGTATGTTTCGAATACAGTATCGAAACAGTTTCCTTTTGAATAAAAATACTACGAGCCGATCCTCATTTTACCGAATGTTGTTTGTACTGCTAAAGATGTTCTGACTTTCTATTTACCCTCTCTAGTACATTCACACGAATTCAAATTCTGTGCTCATCGAATATTAAACCGAAATGAGGTCTGCTAAGGATTTTAACTAAAAAACGAGAATGGACTACATATAAATAAGAAACTGCGTTGTGAAATGAAATATTTATATATACAGATTTGTATAGATCTGTATTCAGTTTAGTATAGGGTTGATGATATAAATTGTATTTTGAATAAATACATTCATGCTCGACTTAATTTAGAACCCTGATGAGTTTTGCAATTCAAATAAGCGGCTTTATATTTCCCAATTTGAGCATGATTGTGCATTTTAAACCAATTTATTCATTTAAAACTGAGCATAAATAAGCTATATTTTGTGAGTAAAATAGTAAAGGTCAGGAATTAAATGAGGGCGCACTTGTATCGATTCTAATTGAATCGATATTACTCAAAATAGGGGTGAAAATTAGATTATCACTTTTCAAATGAGTCGAAAAGTGATGAAATATTTCAGTAATGTAATGCAGTGGCGGATTTATTGATTTGCGGCCTGTATGTTAATCATATTTCGCTACCTCTATTGACCACTGAAAATCGATACCTCAGTTTCAAATTCATAATTTGAAAACCAGGGATACATATGAGATCCATTATTGTTGTCGGGGCAGAGAATTGTTGAGACATTATTCTAAGCAAAAAAATTTCAATCATGTACATGATTCGCTAAATCGTATAAAATCTTGTTCATAGCGTCCGAATCTATGCATGAAACATCTAGAGCGTTCAGCTTTTGGTGACTTAAAAGTCCATAGGGAATAGTTCTTCACATTTTTTAAGCACGATAAACTTCTCTTATCTGAACAATCTGTTGCTAGTGTAGGCAGAGTGAAACGGAGTACTACTTCAAAGTTTGAAGAAATTCTGCTCTCGCAGGAACAGAGATATACTTTTTAATGTATATATATATAACTTACTCAATATTAATGGAAAATTTGTTGCCCGTTGAACTCTGCTACCCGAGGCTATAGCCTGATAGTAAAACTACCATTTATGTCATGTCTGTGTTCGAGGCAAATGAGAAGAAAATATGTGTGATGTTGAAACTTAGAATAGGGTTGTAAGAGCTGGAGACTGAAACTGAAAATCGCGGCAGTATTGATAAGAGCTGGATTTCACTATGCAAGTTTATTAAGATGGTTTTGTTCATTTAAATCCATTCAAGAGTGATTTCGCACATGGTGGGGTATTTCAAGGTAGAAACATTCTAGCGTAGATTTTAGAAACGGTAACAGTGATGACAAGAAAGATATGTTTCCAGCAATGTTGTTTCTAAGAAAGCTACATGGATTTTTCACGTATAACAATTGTGAGAGTCCTTTTGCCGTCATGTTCATGTCCATTTATTTACAGTTTATCCTTAAAAGTCTATCCATCTCATTAATGAATTTTTGTGAACTATCTTCCAGCTTCTCTATTTTCCATCTTTTTTTATTTGCCTTGATTTATTTTTTGTTGCATTCTATTTTTCACCAGAAAGTGGTCTGTATAGACATTTGCTCATCGAAATTATAGCACATCATGTATTGATTCCTCTGTTTTTTTGATATTAAAACGTGGTCTATTTGATTTTCTCGTGTTTGTCGTGGAATCATCCATTGTCTTATGTTCCGCTTTGTGTTAAACTGGGCTAACTATCCGAATATTCAATTCTGTAGCCATATTACAAACTATATTTCAAATAGCGATTCTTTACCTGCTGCATACACTTTGAGAGTCTTTGTCTTCTCTTTCAGCAGCTTCTTTGAACGCATATATATGTAATATTAGCAGCTTTAAATTTCAATGTTATATATCAAATTCTCCCATTTACTCGCTTGTACTCCAGTATAATATCTCTCATTTTTTTGCTGACCATCAATCCAGCTCCATTTCTCTCCGGTTTCTTCTGCCCTGCATCAGATAACGTCAATTCTTCCTTTTATCTTAGCCAATATTTCTATGTTATGATTAATTATTTCTCTAACTGTCTCCTCCATTTTTCTGGTCGCATTGTTTTTATATTCCATGAACCTATTGTTATAATGATTTTATTTCTACATCTTTTCCTACTCACTTTTATTTAATTATCATTAATTAGTATTATGCAAGTAGTTATAAGGTGATTGTGAATATTTTCATTGCATTAAAAAATATAATTAAGAATTGATTTCCAAATTTGATATTTGAACCTCTAGTTGTTGATCCTAAAAAATTTTTCTCAGAAACTCTCGTACATAACTTTTCAAAACAAAATAAAAATTGTATAAAAAATCAGTCTTCTGTTAACCTCAAAGAATAAACATTGAAATCGAAAATTTTCCATCTCTCATGAAATCGCTTCACCTATCCAGGAAAACATTGTATATATTACCAGTTTTTCATTTCGTGTACTTTACAAAATTCATTTTTCCGAAAATAATCCAGATGTTCATATTCTCCACATATGTTTGGCCAGTCTATCAGTAAAATGGAAACGCATCAAATTGTTGTTTCCAAGCATGTCTCAAAGCGTCGCTCTAATATAAACACCTGCACATAAATAATAATAACTTTACTCTTTTCTATCTATAACTATATTGGAGGCGTGGCAAGTTTATTATAGCTCTACAGAACAGTAGAAAACTGTTTAGACTTGTTAAAAATCTTGTGTACCTAAGATTACATAGCCTTGTCACAAGAATTTTTTCAATTAGTACTTATTTGTTAATGAGGACTGAAATTTTTGTTTTATTCCAATTTCAAGATTATCTTTCCAACAAATATCACCGAAAATACGATTTTTCCATATAATAAGGAAATCCAAGTTGATTATTCTTAACAGTTCAGTTTAGTTTCAGGTTGTAAAGGGCCGTGTGCAATATATTGTGAATTCTGGTGTAAACACCGAAAGATCGGTCCTTTAGCAGTTGACGAAAAAACATTAATATCAAAACTTTTCACTGAAAAAATTATCCCAGAAAGTCTATTTTAACAGAGAGAAACGATATTGTAGTAAGTGGAAGAAATTATCTGAGGTCGATGAAAAAAATTGGGAGCGTAAGAAGAAATATATTTTATTTGGTTGAAACATAGATCAATCACCAGATACATTTTGGTAAGATGAAACTGCTACACGGCTTTTTCAAATAAATAATCCACTGGTTAAAAGTCACCAACAGTAAAGGGGCGACGACTGATGATAGTACACATCGGCAGTTCAAGCTGTTTAGTTAAAGGTGGTTTATTGAGTTTTGAATATGCTCGTTCCCGTGACTATCATGAGGACATGAACTCTGATAATTTCAAATATTGGTTTCAACAAATGATAGATCTCCTTCCTCAGAATTATATAGTAGTAATGAATAATGCAAATTATCACTCAAGACTTTTGGAAAAACTGCCAATAACCATACCATTAGAAAATTTATAAAATTGGCTAAATTTAATTAGAGTTAGAATTAGAATATTTAGTTCCAATCCAGATCTGTGAATGAAGAACTATATTCTATCCCCTTTATAACGATATTTGTATATCCACAATTCCATTGCGAACTAAACCTGACTGTACTGGTATGGGCACAAATGATGGGAGAAGTTTCAATAAAAAAAATTCTCTTGAAATAAGTGGTTTTGAACAGTTATTTTTGAAGGCTGTAAATAATGTGGAGCCTGAAAACTAGTTAATTATACAATTAGAGAAGTGGAAAAGTAGAAGTTGGACAATTACTTCTCAAATGATCTAACCACTAATTGTGAGTATTTCTTGCAACAGTTCATCTTCTATTTCATGTACTAATTTAAATTTGTAAGAAGTAGCTCTACTCTAGTTTTTATAGTTTAAAAATCAATGTTTAAACCTTTATACCTATATAACCAGTATGACACATAGTTCTTCAATCTCGTGAAAAAATTCCACTTTTTCCTTCGACTATTTGGAAGTTTTAAGCAAGTTGATTATATGGAAATATAAGTATACACCCAACATATGAATTATATTTATAGAATTCTTACGAAAATATTCGAAGTATAACTTGGAAAAATATTCTACTCATTACTAAAAGAAATGATTATGGATTACGAATGCTTCATTATTTTATCATTCTGTTTCATGGCTCATATTACAAACTATTCCGTTGTGATATCTGCAAAAATATTGGAAAACATGCGAGAGTTAATAATGAAACGAGGAAATCTAGAAGTTCGATTTTCAAACTGAATTTTTCATCAAATAGGAACAATACATAACGATGTATTGTTTTTGTTATGAGATACTTTTATTGCATGAAACGAAAAATTGTTATCGTATTGTAACTTCTGATTAGTAGAGAATAATATCCTTATTCAATTTGACTTTAAGATGAGAACATCTTCTATTTCCTTGAAGAATTTCTCGGGTTAACCTCTACAATCTATCTCCCAGCAAGTTGAAGTGATTGATTGGATGCAATTTGAAATTCGTATCAGGAAAGTTACAAAGAAACAAAAAAAAGTGAATTTCGGTTCATATCCTAGAATAACAAAACAAGATTTGATTGAAAAATGGAGATTTTACCTTTTGTGCAATAAACGTAAATTCTACAATTTCCTGCTCTGTGAAGGATAATATTTGCATTCGTATTGAGTACTTCGAAATGGAAGGTATACTTATCAGACTACCAGACTTATAGTTCCTTTGTTCCTCCTCTTATAGTATATGAACAAGAGAGCCAGTGGTTTTGTATGAGATATTGAATTTATTTGACCGGTACGGAACAACTACACGGTTATTTTTAAGTAATGTATATACACCATACACATACATATATATACACATATACATATATAGATTTCGATGGTAAATGAGGTGTGCAAAATATATCAAAATAAAGGATTTCTACTACTCACAATTATTTCAAAAATCCATATTTCGAAAATGTGTTTCACCGTTCTTCAAAAGGGAAAACGACTACTTTCCTGGCTAATGCCTCGACGAATATTGAATTACAATCCTCTGAAGAGCGTGATGTAAATCAACCTTTTTGTCGATATTAATATCCCCGCTAGCTCGCAATTGGAATGAGTTGGTTCAACTACTGACTAGTTTCGTCGCAATTACGTATTATCAGAGCAGTTTAACATCCCTTGTTCGGGTTTGAGATCCTAACTTGAGGCAACTTCAAAGAGCGTCGCATTTGGTACATGTAGTGAAACATTTCCCAGCGAACACTAAGTGGCACCATCCTCACTTCCAGCTGCGAACCATTCGTTATGTAGCAATCTCTCGTAGTCGCCGATAATATGGATTTCGATGGTAAATGAAGTGTGCAAAATGTATCAAAATAAAGGAGGATTCCTACTATTCACCTCTGAAATAATTTCGAAAATAAATATTTCAAAAATGTATTTCGCCGGAATATTGATTTTCGAAATTATCTCGGAGGTGAATAGTAGAAATCCTTTATTTTGATACATATATACATATACACACCTGTAGTCATACAAATACGCATACACAAACATACACTTACACATACATACCCATACATGTCATTTTTTTTACTTCATTATTCATTGATTATGAACGATCTGATTTTCATCGCCTCGTTTATAAATGTGTACAGTTTCTTCAATTGCGTTCTGTCTCTTGAGGTAGTTTCTTTTATATAGTTTCTTATATTCGAATACATTGGACACACTTAAACTATATGTTAAAATATTTCTGATACTAGTTTTATCACAAACTGAGCACATCAAGGTAATATTTAATTTGTGGCTACATATACCGACAGCACATCAGAGTTAGGAGTTTCAAGTTGTACGACGAGCCTTTTAACATATAATGGGAAGGCTCCCTGTAGATAATAAATCAATTCATTTGTTTTCTGTAAAAGGTATTTAAAGGATACTTGGTGTGTACTTAAAAGTATTTTATTCAAATCCTCGAAAGAGTATTGGTATTGTGATAGAATTTGGTTAATATGGCTTGTATTGAAATTTATCACATCACATCACATTTTAGTCCTGGAAAATTCTTTGTTATATTTTGTTAAAGATGAAGGTAACCTAGGTATCTCTTGGGTAACCCATGAATTCGTAACTCCTAATATATGGATTGAATTAATCTTAACGTCTATTTCTACATTTTGTTCTATGAAACTTGTGAACTTTTCTTTTAATGTATCTGGTTCGTTTGTATAATGGGTAATCTCTGTATAATAGTGTTGTTAGCTTTTTCCTATTTCTAATCTCATTTTTAGTATATTGCCGCTAGTTATCTCTTTTCTCATTTCCTTAAATTCGTTTCCATTCTCTTGCTGCTCTTTCCTTAGCTATTGTAATTAATTAGAGTTTGTGTTAGTTGGGTTGTCAGATTTTGCACTATGCTAATTATTCTATCATCAGTTTTGGATTCAATTTTGTTTGGAGTACTCTTTTTTTCCACCTCTGCAGAAAGATTGCTGACATCATCACATCACATACTAGTGAGTGTCTATAATCCACACTCCCAATTTTGTTTATTATACTTATTATACTTTAATATATATTCCTTCCTATGTTTCTACTACTAAGTCTCCGAAATTATTGTGAACTAAGTTGTCCTTACTCCGAATCACAGAATGAATTACTAATGAGTAATTCATTCTGTGTATCGTTCAACTTTTCTATCTGTTTTTTTTTTAATTTATATATTGAATATATGTATGTTCAATTCATGGAATTACGGTTATGAGTACTCTGTACAAAACAAAATTTAGTTACCACCTCATTCCTTATGCATTAAGTTTGCACTTTAGGTGGATCCACTTTGCAATTGATTGATAAGTTTTCTCCAGGATTTTTTGAAAATTAATTACAGTCTGATTTGCAGCACACCTATCACTTTTAACGCCAGAACTGTCCCACATAGTGATGGATTAACTGAAATATTCAACATACAACTCATTATAATATTCTTCCTATTTATTCAAACAGATTTCAAACGGTGAAGTGAATTAATATACATGATGTACCTTACTATAACTAATCTCTTCACTAATACTTAATATATTAATTTATTCAATTACAACGTTTGTTTTACTTTTTACTATCCCGGTGTGTGATGACATGAACTCATTTACTGACTGAGGCAACTAAGCTTTCGCTAATATTTTGTCTGCTTGGAGATAAAAGTCGCTAAGTGCAATTTTTTCTAAATCCGAGAAAAAATCATAAGTATAAGTCTCCAAGTTATGAAGTGAATATAAGTGCTATAAATGCACATTAGGGAATGAGGAAACTCACTAATCAACTATTTGAGAAGTTTCACCATGAGTTTTACTCTTGTATGATTTGTGTAGGTTGAGCACATGACGAATCTCTCCCTAGTTATTCTCTGAAACTACATATTTCTCTTTATCAAATTCAATTTGTTAGCTACAAGTGGATTAACCCAAAGAAAAAATTATTTTTGTGTTAATTGCCCTTAATGAGGATGAATAAGATAACCTGCTCCTAGATTCTGATTAATATCTTCTCTTTCAACTTCAACTCTTGATGTTCATTTAGATATCAATCGAGAAAATTATCAATTATGTTTATTCTTTTATGAATAAGTACCCCCAATGCCTCGCTCCCCAAAAAATATAAACTTATTGGTTGTATATGACGACTCTAACATTAGAATGTATTAGCGACGAAAAATAAAGAAAAAGCAGATGGAAGAAAGCCAATCCAGAGACCTGAAAGAACGGTATAGTGAAAAAAATGGGATGGGAAGGTCTTCATTATATCACAAGGTGTGGTGAACGCATAACCAATGTACCGAAAAACTTTATTTGCAACTGTTGATATAAAAGCAATGTTCATTTCTCCAAACAATATAAAATTGGAAGCTGTCGAATATTTAGGGCGCTAAGCTTCGAAATGAATAAAAGTAAAATTTTCTACGTAATAATAAAAGGAGTTTGTTTTACCAATGGCCTCATTAATGAACCAATTGCTGCTATCACAGCTTTAGGAACATTTGGTGGGCTAGACAACAAGGGAAGATAACCTCCACCTAACAAAACCTAGCCTATTGAAAAAAATTTTGTCAAAGGACAAATAAATTCCTCTCGTACTGCAAAGGTAAAGATCAGGAAAAATCCCACAAAACTTACATACGAAGAAAGCTTGCGAAGGAGCCAACAGTGAGGACACAAACAAAAGCAAATTGGCAGATCGGCAAAAAGTAATGCAGCTATCAATACATTTCTCAATTTTAACATAGCAGAAAAATATTAGTGTAAAATTCAACAATAACAATAATATTGAAGGTTAATCTATTTGCTATGAATTATTTCAATAAATATGATATTAATATGAGCCATAAAGGAAATAACACATCATCCTAATATTTCACCGAATTAAAATCTGAAACACCAAAAAACATAGAAAGTAATAATTTATATCAAGTGTCTTGTACTAATTGATGTTCTATACGTAGGGCATATATCTCAGTATTTATAAAATGGACTAAGAGGTCATCAATACGAAGAAAAAAATAGAACTGCATTAACGAACCATGAAATATCAAAAAAACATAAATAGAATTATAAATATTCAAAAATCATTGAAACTGAATCAACAACAACCAACAACATTTAGACACGTGAACATATCATACCAAAAGGTATATATATCCTGTTTTGGAGTCACACAATAAAAAAACTCATTCGTTGATGCTTGACCTTGATTCAACAGTGCTTCTCAAATGCAATGAAAAACCACTTAAAAACCGGTCTAAGACGTACTGCTTCCGCGGAAAGTCTTATTTACCTGATCGAGTGTGTAGCAGCATTGCCACCTCTGCAGCGAATTTATCTTTCCGTTGGGTAGTGTGAATTACGTTCGTAAGTATATTGGACTGGAACAGTCAGATCCTATTTAATTTTTAAAATCGAGTTATCTCATCTTGAGCAGCATAACCATTATCGAGAATATTGGTCTTGAGCAATGAAATTTACACCAGGGCTGCTCCGGGCTGCACTGCATAAAAAGTTTTGAACACGTTCATTATAGAATCACATTATTTTCAAGGCTTGCTGGAATTTTTTTGTTTGTTTTTCAAATATAATCCTATTTCTAGTTGAAGTTGATACTTCATAAAATGTTTTGTTGGATCGATAAAAATTGTGTTATCATTGTATTCCAAGTAGAATTATACTTGCAATTCATACAATATAAAAAATAAGAAGCATTCACCACCAGACTGTTAATTGTAATACGTCATTAGGGAGATAAAATGATGTGATTCAAATAAGTTTTTAAATTGTGTTGTAAAATCATCGAGATATTCTCTTGAGACACCCCATACACAATTATATTGTGTATAATTGTGTTGTATAATATCAAAATCACCGGAAATCTTAATTAATTATTTCCAAGACGATGATTACATAAGTATTCGAAAGCTTGGAAAATATATTGAAGTTAGTCCACTTTGGTGTTTCCTTGCCACGTTCCCAATATAAAAACTACTCATAATATAGCTGGCATTGTGATTCACTGTAATTTCCTTTCTTGTTCCAATGATCTTTCTGAGGGAACGTTAAAATGAAATAAAAAATTCCTGTGGCATTTCCATTTCTTATTAATTCAATAGAAATGGAGACGATTACATACAATCAGTTTGCTTCCTCAGCAATACCCTA
This sequence comes from Diorhabda carinulata, assembly GCF_026250575.1. Taxonomy (NCBI): domain Eukaryota; kingdom Metazoa; phylum Arthropoda; class Insecta; order Coleoptera; family Chrysomelidae; genus Diorhabda; species Diorhabda carinulata. The sequence continues at coordinate 8,637,460 of NC_079472.1, read as the reverse complement.
TTAGATCTTATACAACTCTCTTTCTCTATTATTATCTGGCTATGGATCTCACTATATATTAGTGCTATAGACAAAAACAAAGTTTATGTACATGTGTATCCAGAAAATTATGTTTCCGGAGAAATGGAATTTCTTCGATCTAGAACGCATTTCATGTTGTCAGGATTTCTTTATGTGAGCCTTTTTCGTGTTTACGCGATTAAAAATTAACTGCGTATCTGGATCGTTCTTAATGGATTAAGAAAAACTGAATGCTGGTAGTTTTTTGATCTTGTATGTATTCGAAAACAATGTAAGATGAACGGAATGAAATAAAAGCATCATCAGATAACGTTTGGGAACTATGGAGAAATTATTCTACTGTTTATGTATGAATAGCTTAATATCTATTCAATTGAATTCATATTTATAAATTATACATCAGATGAGTGAACAATTTATATAGTTCTATTTATTTTTACCATTGAGTATGTGCACACAATATTTCCAACAGCAACAACAAACGCTAGTAGTAAAAATCGCAACTAGGGAACCTGAAGAATAACTACAAAAACATTATTTTCTGAATTTTCTGAAGATATTTTGGATTTTTTTATTTAAGATATTAAGTGGCAACGTTGGGCGCCTATAATACATTAAATTTGCAAACTGTAGTTTTAAATTCTAAAAATATCCATTGACCATGTTATTCATTGTGATAGAAAAAAATTGCTGATAAAAACTGAAAAATGGTTTTATTAATACTTAGAGAATATTTTTGATATATACTTAGACGAATTATCGTCAGTGAAATGGTATGTAGCAAATTATGCACAGGGCTACATTGCATTAGGGAAAGTAGTTATTTTCTCCTATGAAGAACGGCAATTTCGAAATATTGAATTTCTAAATTTTTATAAATTGTTCTCAAAATATTTAATGTAATTTTAAGGTGTCGATAGGAATTAAAAATTACGTGCAATTACTGATCACTTCACTCATTATCTCATTGCAAAATTGACTCTTACTTTATTTGTTAAGAATTATCGCAAAAAACAAATACATTAGAACTATTATTTCGGAAACATAACATTAAACTTTATATGCATGAACAAGAAATATTCGTTTCAACTTTTTCATCACTAAATATGCCTCTCAATTTGTCTCCATTTCTTTCTAAGCATTCAATCGTTCTTTTTATTTTCGAATGGTTCTATTTTCGAATAATCAATTATTGATTTTGTTTTGTAAAGTTCGTCGGAAGAGAGGAATTCTTTTTCGAAAACTTCCCAGTTGACTTCCGGTGTACCTTCGTCAGTTTGTTCGAATGACCCTGCAATTGCATAAGTGGGGTAGATTGAGTAAGGTAAACATTTGGAATTTCTTACGTGGTTGATTTTTATCCGAAAAGTAGCATCTGCATTTTCATTAGATTTGCCAGATTTGATTGAATTTGATAATCTTATTCTTCTAATTTGAGGCGCCATCGTGCAAGACGGCTACCAGGATATTTTATTGAAAATAACCAAGTTAACGGACGGTAGTCAGTTATTGGAGTAATTTTTCTTTCATGTTAATAGGGTCTAAAGTGTTTCACTGCCCATACAATTGCCAAAAGTTCTCTTTCTATCGTAGAGTATTTTGTTTCGGCACGGCACAATGTCCTAGACGCATAGGCTATAGTCTTTTCCTATTAGGCCTTGCGATAAAACTGCGATGATTGCAAATACGCTAGTGTCTGTAGTTAGAAGAAAAGGTTCTTCAAAGTTTGAGTAAACACGGAACGTATTTTGTAGAAGAGTTGTCATCGGTTCAGTAATTATCGGAAAATTTGGTATAAACCTTGATAGTAGCTAGCAAGTCCGAGGATTAAATTTCTTTTTGACAATCTGAAGTTTATGTTCCTGTATCGTCGGGGAATAAACAATAATGTCGTCCATATAGACGAGGCATTTTTCATTTTGAATTCCAGCAAAGACTTAATCTATCACCCTCTGGAATGTCGAGGAGGCATTTTTAAAACCATACGGCAGTCTAAGGAATTCCAAATGTCCGTTTTCGACGGTGAAAGCAGTCTTTGGCATATCTACAGGTATTATTTCACTCTGATGAAACCCGGATGCGAGAGCTAGTGTCTTAAAATATTGACATTTCTCGAGCTAATCCAATAGATCCCCAATATTTGGCAACGGGTATTTATCTTCTACGGTAACTTCATTTAATTTTCTCTAGTCTACGAGGACACGCCATTTTTGTTTGCCGGATGCGTTGAGCTTTTTGAGCACTACCCATGCAGGTTGGGAGATGAGTCTCGTTCTTCGTCGTTAAGATGGTCGAGTCTTAGCTGCTTTTTTATTTCTAATGTTCTATCGGGACACATTTCTTCGGTGGTTAATTGAATATTATTTATATGTATTTCATATGGTTCTAAAATAAGTTTTGGAAATGTCACAGATTTGGGAATACAGTTAACAGTTAACACTGAAACGAAAAATTCTCCTTTCTCATTTATTTCAACTAAACTGTTTGGTAATTTAACTTTTTCTATTTCCTGAGCTATTAACAATTCCGACGCCCCTTTAAGAGTTGAAATCAACGCACACGAATTCGAAGAAGAGACCGACACCGTAAACTTTACATCATTATACAATCACCCAGGCTCTCTCATCGACACAAACAATGATAAAACAGAAGTTGTACAAATCACAGACCATTTAAATCCAGAAGAGCTAAGAATTATCAGAAAATTGTTTGAAGAAGATTAGAATCAACACTCTCCAACGACTAACTTCAGCATGGAGGATCTTCAAACTATGAAAGACTTACTTCAAGAGAAACAATATGACTAAAATGCAACAACATACATAACTCAAAAAAATCCCATCTTAGGAAAAACCAATATATTGGAAATTGGGAACTCTATGGAAGTAAAAATCCAAGCTTTCGGGAAGTGTTTTTCCCATCATCAGGAAAACTACAATATTAGTGGAGAAGTAGATGAAAATTCAAACCATGTAATAAAATGTGTTGAATATATAATATTGAAGTTGACTTACGTTCAATTTGAGGTTCACAGGTTCATTTGCTTTGTAACCCGAGCTAGAGATAGATCGGTAAATATTACACATGTACATCTTCAATTATCAGTTTTAATAAGATTATTTTAAGAAAATATGTGCATTACTTATGATTAAATCAATTTCATATAATAAATATTTTTACGTATTCAAGAATTTTTATCCTAATATCAATCACAACATTTACAGTCAATTTGAAGCTCAACTCCTTAATCTTTTGCTGTTAATTACTTTGTTAAGAAAACACCTAGAAAGTCATCCTCAATTTGAACGTAACAACTTCAATATTATATATTTTACACACATGTTTTATACATGGTCTGAATTTTTATTCAATTCTCCACTTACATTGTAGTTTCCCTGATGCTTCTATTTAGAAATTAATAATAATAAGAATAATTACGACTTATTTCAGTTTTTTTCAAAATATGTAGTATTAGTAGCGAATTAGTCTCAACTGAAAATTTCCCAAGGACACCTGCAGCTTCCTTTATAGTTTGAGTTACCTAATGACATGCAGCTCTAAGACGATAACTTAACTTGCGAAGAACTCTACCAATTTTCAAGCAAGCAGTACTTTGAACTTTAAATATTTGTTAGTTTGGTTCACCCAAACGAAAATTGGAAATTAATTCTGAATGGACAGTTATTACATTGGCCTCCCTGCAGTAATTTAGGCGATTCTTATAATAATGTCAAATATAATATCAAAATCTCGGAAATTCAGACTCTGGTGTGGAAAAAAAGTCTCAGGAGAGAAGAGAGACATCGATTCGCAGTTTCCGCTATATTAATTTCAATTTCAAGTTTCGTTTTAAAAGATCCACTTAAATTTTCATGCTTCTATTCAAATTTGTGGAGAGAAATCACATTATTTCAAACAACTCTCTCCAGCATTCACGTTGCTAATTAAATTATTTAGATTTAATATATTTTGTTTTGCAATATACAAGCTTTCCAAGACAAGTCCAAGACACTAAAAATCAGCCAAGCAGGACCGGACTCACAATCGTTTCCACGCTTCTCCGCCTCCTATTTGAAGACTATTATATAAAGTGTAGCCAATTGGGTGAACTTCAAAAAATTATACTTATTTAGTTTTATATTTTCAAAAACACCCTCTATTGGTGTTCATACCGACAACCCCACTGTTTTTCTCTATAAACCATACTGCATAGGCGAGGCAAGTTTTTGCTGCATAGTGCAAAAGACCAATTTTTAGACTTAGACCACAGCTTTGTGCGAATTTCTGTATCGTTAGTACACATAGAGACCTCAATTTTATCTACATTGGCGAAGTATTGAGATTTCTGTTAAATTAAATGGTAACGTAATAAAATTTTTCTGATCTACTGCAAACAAAATACCTAAATTCACAACAACAAGGAGTTTACCTAGAAGTTTTTTCAATGAACTTATTAAATATGAAAATGGTGTGATGCTATTGATATTATATTGGGAAATTTTAGAAGCAATCTACGGAATTAGATTCATCATTATCCCTCCAATTCTACTTCAATAGAATAAAGTGAATGAAAAGTTGAATTATTAAGCAAAGAGGAAAATGTGAAACAGAAGTTTTCAGAGCTTGATTCCACAAGTCTCATTGTATGATTCCGTTTTATCTCTCCCGGGGTATTGAGGAAAATACTTCAATCTTTATAGCTAGAATTTGTGTCGTATTGGCTGTAATTCTAGCACAACAAAACACTACATGCTACATTTAAGGAGAAATTATACGATTGCATGAGCAACCATGTGTATTAAAGGAATGAATTACATAAAAATGGAATGTCATGCACGAAACTTTATTCCAATGTAATATTATTTGAAACGTGTATATGCTGGAAATTTGTAATATGGGAAAGTCCGAGAATTATTCATTATTATATTAACGTAATCCAACTCAAAATAAGATTATACAAAAATAATTTATTAAGTCCTTGAAAATAAATCAATCGACAAATGAGCAAACAGTTTTTCGAGATTTTGTACGTTATTAGTGAGTCCTTATTTATTGATGTACGCAGCTACTAGCTCGATGTGTTGGTTTGCTTACTAAGTTTGTTTACATTACGTTTTTTTTGTCATTTGTCGCATTTTGTTGTTAGGCCAGGTATTCAAGCATTTCCCCTCCGAATTCTTTAATACAGCATCGATTTATTTGAAATTTTGATAGATGATAGGTGTGTATCCAAAAAGCGAGAAATATATGGTGCCGAAATGTGCACCCCTTCCCAGGGGTGAAAGATTTTTCACACAAAATAACCCCAGAAATCTAAAGATAATTAATGTGACTAACAGGGTTAAAGTAAACTACATCTTCAAGATCACTATGTTTTTATAATCACACACCAACTAACAATTTACGGTCAAGTTCCATAATATAAACAGTTACAACTATTAACTATACACATTATGTACTTCTATCTACAATAATTCTTTACTTATACGACTGATAATTATCTATATATATATTTTCTTTCTTGGTCTTTTTTTTATTATCTGATACAAGTAGTGAACAACTCGAGTTTTGTTTAAATATAGACCTTGTTTGTTTAGTAAATTCCTGAATATACCATAATTAAGTTTAAAATTTTTAACAATAATATAAACATAATTTTGGTTTATATCAACCTTATCTCGCGTCAGTTCAACTCAGTTCACATTGGTCTTTTTTTCCTTCAGGGTTAATAATCACCACATACCAGTCAAACGCTTGATAATAATGTACTGCATCATAAAAGTAATGTACAAAATTTCAAAAATCAAATGAGTTGTGTACAAACACCATAGCTAATTGAAATTTATGATCAATTTCATAAATCACTATGTGAAATTGATAAAGAAGAGAAGTTGACACTTTTTAGTAGACTCATGATATTCTCCATAAGGAGCTCTACATATGGTAAAAGTATGTAGTTTCTCATGTTTCACACGGTATAAACCTAAACTTTGGTTAAAGGATCAACGCGGTTAGCTCTCCTCTCTAAGAATGGGAAAAATTGTTACATGAAACGCGAATGTAGATGTTTCTGAGAGAAAAAAACAAATATTCTAATTATCTTCTACCTTACAATTTCCATGATTTCTTATAGTGCTTTTTATATTATCTTAATAATGGAGAATGAATCTATATACATCCGCCCAATTTTTCATACAGTCATTTCGAATCATGAATTTCAAGAAAACGTATCTTTCGTAATTCGTTTTAATAAAATAAATTGGCATTTTTTGTCAAAAAGTGAGATGGTTTTTTGAATTGAATAATTCATTTTGAAGACGATAAATTAATCCTCTTATAAAATCCAGATGTGGTTACAGGTCAGCAAGATCAATGTAAATCCACGTAAAGCATCTCACAAGTGAAAACCGTCGACGGTACGTGATATATAATAGTCTGGAATGGAATGAGTTCGATAAATGCTTGAGCACAAGCAGACTAAGTGGTAAAAGGTTTTGTTCATGTAAAAAATTGTTGAATAATCTTTTTATCCACTTTAATAAAAAATTGCTTTTCATCAAAATTTCATAACTTTGGCCGAGCTGTATCATGTGTTATTATCCACAGTGGGATTTTTTAGATTGTAGACATGAATATTTTTCTGAGATAGAAAATATGATGACATCTACGGGGCTGGTCATATACGCGTGGAACATACTATTATTTTGATCCCACACCTCATATTTAAAATTTTTTAATTCTTGTTCTTACAAATTATAAGAGATATTATATAGATAAACCATTTCATACGAAATATACATTCAGTATAGAAATGAATGAAGAATAAACAGCTATTTCTTTTGAGTAGTGGGATGATGATTATTTTACATTTTTCAAACAAGCATCCGTATACGAGGTGAGCTAAAAAGTGAAATTATGATGATATAAATTTTTTGATTGGTTTCTTCATTCTGGAAAACCTAAGCTCCTTCTTATGTGTATTTGCGTGCATTTTTATTCTAAAAGATGTCTGTAGAAGGCATACATTCCTAAGACCAAAAAAAGTGGATGTAAGTAAACTCAATCCAGTCAAGTGGTTTGATTTGGATATGATACTAGACATAATACTTTGCAATTGTTTTTTATTTATGAATTCAAACTAATTTATGCAAATTCAATAGGATTCAACAAGTCAAGAAACTACTAATATTGAGAATGAATGGAATACGCATAATTGTAAAACACGAAATAGGTTATGTTCTATCAAAATTATCGAAAAATCAAACATAGATGAGCCGTGAAAGCAAACAATGATTTTTTCATAAAAACGGTTCTCTACTTACAAAAGTACAAAAATTTAAGCAACAGAAGAGATTGTATCTTCTATCCAACTACCAGCTTAAAATTTTTAAGAGCGATATTACCTCTACCTATACATTTGTTTGAGTATAGTTACTTGAATTGGATGGCTTCCAACATATACTCAAAAATGAGATGAGACTGCCCTAAATATCTCTTCAAATTGCAAGTCAAAGTATCCCGTTAATTTTTGTGGGAAAAACAACCTATAATCAAATTACTCAGTATTCAAAATCATAGATTGATTTTTAATTTGTTTCGAAAAATATTGATCTAGGGCTGTCAAATGTATAAAAATGTGAAGAATCTGGAATATCTTGAATTTATGTATAAACATAGCAACTACTTATTCTTCCAACTTCTAACTTGGATGACCAAATGAACTAAATGGTAATGAACTAAAGCTTGTTCATTACCAGCAAGTATTCCCCGGAAGACAAAGTCCAGCATTCTCGCCATCGTTTAGATTGTCTTCCCTGTGGTTTTTTTCCTTCTGGGTTGTTTATTTTTCTGTGTTGTACAAGTCTTCTGTCTTCTATTATTTTTATATGTTTATTCCAGAATTTCAGCCTTTTTCTCATCCACCTTCCTATGTACTGTATTCTCCGTTGCTGTTGAATATCTTCATTTCGTATTCTATCACGTTAAGCTTGACCTTGTATACCTGTTAATATTCTTATTTTAACTATTATCATTGTCTGTAGTGTATGGTCCTGTTTCTACTGCGTATGTAAAGATAGGTTTTACAGTCGCTTTATATATATTAATTTCACTTTTGGTATTTAGGTGATGGTTTTCCCAAACCCTTTCAGGCATCTTGAAATTGGAGCTTCCATTACTTTGTTGAAAAGTTTTCCATGACTCATTATTTCCGTTCCCAGTATTTAAAATGATTTACTTGTTCGATAATTTTTGAGTCTATTTCCAACTTACGTAGTTGTAGTATTTTGATTTAGGGTTAGTAGAATGTGGTAGCCTTTATAGATTATATACAGTATCGTCAAAAAAAACAGCACCGTTGGCAGAATTACTGTATCAACGAAATCCTTACATATTACTAGTTCACTGCCCATTCGTTGATTATTTATTTTTGTATCTTTTTCAATACGTCCCAAATTTTTTCTTCTACACGTAGGGAACTTTGAATGACCTGGTATTCGACGACCTTAGCGCCAATTACGGAATAGATAGGTATAGATAGTAATTCAATTTACGGTTTCAATATTTTAGAGACCATTTTAAGTAGATACAGCATAGATACTATGAAATTTGGTGTATATGCGAAGGAAAAGGCTGAATTTTATGTGGAATTGTGTTCATGGTACCCTATGCTCATGAAAAGTGTTGCAGAGGATCGGAACGAACAATTTACGCTATACTGAACAAACTTAAAAATTTTCGAGAAAATATTGTTTAGATATCTTGAATAATTTACTTCTAGTTCACTTCTATCTGGTATGAGGCCAGTACCAAAGAAAAAAAGCGAGCCATTTTCAAACAAGACGTTACTCCTACTTCTTTCTGCTGAGCTATAGTTTTTAGTTTTTCAAATATTTTATTGTAGGTATATCGTTGATAAACTATTTGAAAGATTAGTCATTGTATCAATTTTCTCCCCATAATATAAAAAATTGTGTAAACATAAATAGAGAGAAAGAGTTTCGAAGTAATAGGTAATGATTAGTATATAAGTCCAGAGCAAAAATTAAGCCAGTATGCAGCATGTCCTGAATTGAATATTATTATTGGGATAGAAGTCGTTTACAGAGTAGAAGGCACTTTCCAGTAAAAAATATGCCCTCAAATTGCGGAATGCAGGAAAACATGATGTCTATTTGATTTTAATTGACAACTGATTGTGCATTTTTTTGCATTGTAAAATATTGAGCACTTAACTAATTCCGAACGTTAGGTAAAGGTCTTGCTCCGCGTTCTTAAGTGAATAGCCGTGGAACGACCATTCTGAAATTGGAGAAACGTGTTCGCTTCAATTCGGATTCAAGGAGTAATAAGGACGGAAGAGTCAGAATTTTTAATTTTCTAAAGGCCCTGCAGTGAACCCTGTTGTTTAGTACAAGTGAATATCTAACAGCTCTCTTTTGTAATTTGAAAATTCGCTCAAATTGACTATGTAAATTGATAGCTTTAAGGAGCTCTAAGTGTGCTAAAGTGAATAAATCACTCCATTTACGCTGCAACAGTCAGACCAAGTTGATGTGATTGATTATTATTTGCAAGATTACTACAATATTTGAAGAACTGACGTTCCTAGTTTCCTTAGAATATTTTTTCCAAAATCAGCAGCTCAAAATTGATAGAATTGAAAGAATATCTTTGGCCGGCTAAACCTGTCAAATGACCCAAATAACATAATGAAAGAACTAAACCGGTTTTAGATTGAACTTATAAAAATGGAAATGTGGAAAGTGTATTTCAAAATTACACTAATTTTCAATAAAAACTGTTTCTTCCAAGACGGTGATATTTCAGTAGTAATTGATGGAACATCTGAGCATTAATGAAATATTTTCAGTAGAAATTGCGTCTACTATTCTCAAATTCACATCCATTAGGGTTGACAGTTTTTATTTTGTTATTTACTTAATTTCTCTTATTTCCTGTAGAGTGGTTAACACGACCGCAAGCTGATTTTATTTACCGAGCTTCGAGAAAAGAAATCATAGAGAACAGGAACTTCATTTCTTTATTCGAAAGCAACATTAATTTGCTAGAAGCAGGATTGAAAATAAATGAGAAACTTCTCACATCACTCATTATTCTAATCCTATGAACTCTACGAACAATTGTCCGTCCAACAGTTATGTCTCTAATCGCTATAGGAATTACAATGAATGAATAAATTCATCATATAGTCCAAACAGTTGGAGTCACTTTAGTACACTTTAGCATAATTTTCCTATTTTAGTCCGGAGCTTAGCAACCATTTATTGTCAGGTCGTTTAATATTAACTGGTAATCTGTAAAATTCTTGTGATTGTATTATAAATAAATGTTAACTTCAGCTGCGGTATCAAGGGTTTGATTGGCAATAGCAGCCATTCATACAAGTAAGTAAAAAAGAATATTTAGTTCTTTTATATAATTTGCGAATTAGTACATAAGTAGTTAACATATTAATTGGAATTTAAATGCATCATCTGACAATTTTTCAAACGATAAATAGCTAGCTGACGTTTTTTTTCAATTTAAATAACAGGTAAACTCTCTTCTGACAAATTTCTGCCGATATAGAATAAATTATGCAAGGTTATTTACACATAATGCTCTCTTTAAAAGCATTGGCTTCAATATGAAATATTCTTCATTTATTTATTATTAACCTCATATTAGTCATTATTATGAATGAATTTCCATGTTAACATTGGTTACTTGATACCAAGAAGTGAACAAATGTAGAAGATAATTTGTTGTAAATATTATGACATTTGAAGAAAAAATAGAGATTTCATAAGTTATATTCCATCTTTGATCTGACTTATCTCCATCATCATCATCTATAGAATTGAAAAGCAGAATAACCAGTATAGAAAATATATCATCAATGTGAGTGAAATATAAAAAATGAACATTTGTCGGGCTCAATTGTAATTTATTTATAGATGTCGATAATTCGTTCCCAATATACCAAACAAACTCATATCTTTTCTTATTTTCTACCCAGTCATAATTTGTAAGAATTGTACTAGTCGGTACTTGTAAATGTGTCTGTGTTCAAAGTTGTCCTATAAAATATGCTGCTAAGAAATGTTGGTATAATTCCTTTCTACATGGTGGTATGGCTAAGCCATCAAAATGTCGTGAATTGGAAGACTTCCTTGTCAGAAAATTTGTAAATTTTGTGAATTGTCGCAGCCCTTACATCGTTGATATTTGTATATACTTTGAAGCCATATATCATCATCATTATGCCGTTCAATTTCTTAGATTATGGATAGCGCTTTGAGCGCCTACAATTTCCTTTATTGGGGTGGATTACTCCTCTGGCTCTTTTGCTACAGATTTTTCCTGTCTCTGCATTTTTCTTCTTAGTCTAATATGTCTATGATTCTGATATTTTCTTCAATTTGGCTTCTCCGGGTATTTCTTGGTCTACCTCTGCCTTCTGGCCATAGAGGTATCCATTGTGTTATTCTCCTCACTCACTTTGTCTTTGAGCTTTTATATAACTTATTAAATTTTCTCCTCCCAGTTCTTTCTCTATTGCTTCAGTTTTCCCCAATCTTCTTTGTCCATTATCCGTAATATATGGTTGGAGAATAGTTCTCAGTATTTTTCTCTCGAATATCTCCAGATCTTCTTCCTCCTTTTAATTCTGGCTTTTGAGTAACTTTCTAATTTTTCCAAATTTTCGAAATTCTTTTTGTATTCTCTCTCAGTGTTTCTTTAAACATATGTCCTTTTGTTACTCCCAGATAATTGAACAAGGATACAGTTTCAAATACGAATTTGTGTCTTTAGGTGATCCATTCCTTTCGTCTTGTCTTGCTATCTTCATAAATTCGATTTTTCCTTTATTCATTTCTAGACCGCTTTTTTCTGCTTATGTTTCCAGTTTATTGATTGCCTTCATCAGTTCTTCTTTTGTATTAACCAATATTGTTACATCGACTGCGTATGCTACTGCTTGTATTTGATTTGTTATGATATTTTTATAATTTAATTTTGCTTTATATAGATAATATAAAATAACAATTTGGGTGAATGAAAATTATAATACAATATCAATATCTTACTTCATACTTAACATTGAATTATGCCAATCTGTGGTAGATTGTAGAGTTCTGCTACAGAATAATAAGGTCTTTCAAGCAGAAATGGCTTTGTCAATCTCCGGAACTTATTAAATTTATTTGCATCTTTTACTTCTGAAAGTATCTAATAATTTTTTGGCATTGAAAATGATAGAATCTTTCACGATATCACAAGTGGGCATAGTTAAGTAACTGTCCAATTGAATGGTGAAAGTGTTTGCTAACCAAACTAAAATATTACAAACGATGTTACTTATAACACTTATATACATATGAAATATATTAAGGTTACAGTATTATGCAAAATTCATAAAAGATTATTCATCATCTCATCTACTAACCTGATATATGAAAAAATTGTTAAATTTCACACAAAGTTATTTCGTTCAAATTTTGAAGTATATCTTTTAATTAATTTAGGAAATTTGTATTGTCATGTGAGTACATATTATAAGTTATTAATAATAACAACCCTATTTTATATTCTTCAAAATAATTTTTCACCTATATTTTCTTTCCAGAACCTACCTTCCGTCATAAAACTGAGCCTTACTGTAAATTTGAGAATCCAATATCATTTCATGACAGTTATTGCTTTTTACGATTAGCTGAACTGTTTCTGCCAAAATTGTATATAATATCTCTCCCTTCCTCTCTGGCCTACTTTACCTATTTTTCAAGTTCAATCAAAAATCATCAATAATTTTGGGCAACTAATATACGAGGATATATTGAAACTACAGAACCAAACAAAATTTCAGTGTCAAAATATTTTATTACTCATATTGCTCTCTGCATTTATTACAGCAAACCTGCAACGTCTCTAGAATGTTTCTTCTTGCTCTGCAAACCACACCTCCACAGATTTTATTACCTCCTCGTTGGAAGAAAATTCACGACCTTTTAAACTTTTTTTCAGTTGAGGAAAGAGATGATAGTCATACGGAGCCAAACCTGGTGAATGAGGAGGGTGTTCTAGTAATTCAAACCCTAAATCACGAATTTTTTGCATGGCAACATGGGATTTTGTCCTGCAAAATCAAAACACCTTTGTACAACTTTCCGCGTCTTTTCTTTTCAATTTTTTCCCGTAGTGTGGTCAGAAATGTCGAATAGTAATCTCCAGTTATTGTTCCACACTTATCCAAAAAATCAATCATGATTGCTCCATGGCAATCCCAAAAAACTGAAGCAACTTTTCCAGCAGATTTTTGGACACGAAATTTCATAAGTCTTGGAGAACCAGAGTGTCGTCATTCCATCGATTGTTGCTTTGTTTATGGATCGTAGAAATGTACCCAAGTCTCATCCATAGTGACAATTTGGTTTAAGAAGTCTACATCGTTTTCAAATCCAGCACAGATCGATCGCGATGCTTCTATCCTTGCACGCTTTTGGTCAACATTCAAGCATTTGGGGATCCATATTGCAGCCATTTTTCTCATGTCCAAATTGACGTGAATTATGTAATGAACGCGTTCGTATGAAATATCAAATGCTTCAGATATCTGTTTCATCCGAATTCGACGGGTTTTAAATACAGGTACTTGATGATGGCTCGATACTTGAGCTTTTCGATTTTCACAATTTCGATGGACACCTTTTTTCTTTAAATTTATTGCCTAACTCTGGTTTACTTTTTGACGTCAAACTTTACACTTACACTCCTAATAAGTTATTGTTCGTTGCTATAGTAACGCAACATTTTGTTTATGCATGGATTTGGTCTAGACTAACTAGATATCAAAACATCCTCGTAAATTCAAATATTCAGAACCCAACATAAGTTATCTGAATTCTAATTACTAAGTCACTCACTACCTTAACAAAAACTCGTTTTTTCCAAAAAAATTTGGGCTATGAGTCAAGCAATCAATCGATTAAAAATATGCAGGGTAAAGCGTTACTCAAAAATAACTTATATGTATTTTATGAATACATAATCAGTTTTATAATCGATTGTATTACAAATAAAACTCTCAAGACTGCTTCACTCTAAATATACTATTTATTATCCAGCAATTAGTCAATTAGTAAAATAATAATCACAAATGGATTGAATGGACAGAAACTAGAGATTCAAATTATATTCTTCAACTGGATGTTATTGATATTTAATTTTTGATTTTAACTTGGAATCAGAAGATTTGGCTAACTATTGTGTCCCATCTTCCGTCTTGGAAAACTTCATTTGTGTAATTTTGAACAGCAGCCCTAAAATAAGGTCTATGAAATAAGGAAATGCAGGAACAAGCACTGAAACCGACTAAATTTTGAAGTATAGTCAGTATATGCCTTTTTACAGATCACATCTTGTAAAAAGGCATTTACTGCTCAGTTTTCGGCTTGAATATTGTTCATTCATCCAAATAGCCGACTATAGGGGATACTACAATTGTACCCGCACTTATTTACCCGGAAATATCTACTTTACTCTCCAAAAGGGTTTGTAGAGCCGTTTGATTTTACTCCTATTATTTCCATTCATTCATCCTTCACGCAATAGTGGACGGATAAACACACAATGATTTGATGCCTCACAAAAAAAGATGCCTCTCCTTAATATCACTACAATTTCAGCAGAGGGATCGAACCTTGAATTTGAATAGAATGAGATACGTCCCTCCGATATTATGTTCTAGATCGGACGTTTCAAAGAAACTATAAAAATTCATGATACCTAAAAAAATATATATTACCATTCGTGATAGTTTTCTGGTTTTGATTATTAGTTTTTGATGTTCCCAGAAAAGATCGTATTTAGGGTGTGTGTAATGAGGTTACAGGAGGAATTGATTGGGCTCCACTTGAAGGAGCTGTTTTCCGGTATACTCAATTTAAAAAGTCTTGTTTTTCAATAGCTAGAAAGGTTCGCGAAAATTGATTAGCGGCTTTATATCAATTGAGTTACTACCTACAGTTGAGGTGAAATTTACTTTTTATATATGGCAGTGATTATGAAAGAAGAAAGGGTTAGGTGAACCTTGGTGTTTCTATTTTCATGGCCAAAATATTCAATACCAAGAAGATTAAAATTTGAATAATCAATTCCAAAGTGCTTCTTCAACTTTTCCATCAACAAAAGGTGGTAGATCTAATTCTGCTCTATCGTTCTTATCTACTTTAGGTAGAGCAAGCATCTTAAGCAGACTCAGCAAAAAAATTGTAGGGATAAAAGAAAGTCACTTCGCATGTATAAACATTATTAACGATAAGAATAATTCCAGATGATTCGAAGGAATCAAAAATTATTCTACTTTGGATAGTTTTTATAAAACAAATCAAATAAAAGTGTTCAGAGTTTAACTTCATAAATATCAAATTTCTCTATCTTTCTTAATGGAACTACCCGGTTTTTTCTATTTTGATGCATTCAGGGTTAAAAAATTAACCATGTATACTTGGCTATACCTAAATGTTAACGTTATACAGATAAAAAAATTTTTCTGTAAATTTTTAAAGATTCAGGGGTGGTCTAAACTTTATTTTGACCCATTGATACAAGTACTAAGAAATAAAAAAGTATTTTCTTGCCAGGTTTGTAAAAAAATCACGATGTTACATTTTTACATAATGTAAGTACAGAGACTTGACGAATGGCGATGGAATCACTTACAAACTCACTTATGGTCGTATTTGCATTTCCTAATTCTATGCATATCTAAATATATTGATATCAAATGTTATTAAAATTGTCACCAACTACATTTCCAATGTCAAGAATTTATTTCATTCGTCATCTTTGGCAGATTAAGCATGTTCTGTTCTATGTTCTTGCATCCATCTAAAATTAGCATCACTCCAAAATCACAATAATGGCAATTAACAGTAGCCTTAAATATGATCAAAGCTTCGTTTATGTTATTCGCAAAATAGGATCTACATATATGTTTTGTTACTGAAGATAATGAGAAACCTTTCATGGAGTTTGGACACAATTAATGATAGGGAAGCTGTAACTTTGGAATCATCAAATGTAGGGGTTGATTGAAATACATATACACGTAAAAGAATAATCATCAAGAAAATGATATACTACATATTTACGTTCATATATTTGCCAATAGAAGCATAGAATTGACAATTTTGCAAATGTATAGATAGTTGAGTTTCCTGCAGCAAAAAGCCACTAATATATTATTTCCATTCTCTATTCTATGTGAGTGAAGGAACGATCCAGATGATTCGCATTCCAATATTGTTCAAGCCATATTACATCCACCATGGCTTTTAAGCTCAGTTAAACTTGCTCCAGCTTCCGCTAATAGGGTTGCAGACTTTCGACGTACACAATGACCGATATACTTTTAGGAGCTGCTTGATTAAAAATAAAATAATACAAAAAAATTAAGCCAGATACGTTTTTCCTAAAAGATTGTACAGTGCAGCAAAGTTTTCTATGGGTTAACATATTTACCACCGATATTTTTTGCAATGTTTTCTTCATCATACAAATACTCACTTCAATAAATGGTCATATTTTTGTTTCTTTACGGTTACACAATAAACATTTTTATACTTATATCCCTAGCGACAAAAGCGCAGACAATTGTCAAGGTAATATCGCATGTGAAAATTAAAATTTGGTATATCATAACCCAATAAACAAAATATTTATTATTGATAGCAAACTGGTATGAGATAAACTACTTATTCTTAATACAAGAATACTTATTCGCCTTCATTCTGTGAACTCAACAGAGATTTTTGTTAGATTGTAGTAACTGTTCTTCTCTGAGGTGTAAATACAGGAAATTATTGTCCGGTCGTTTACTTGAGAGCTAGATATACTTGTGTGTATACTGTTTTACATAAATAACCTAACCAAATACTTGAACAGATTGTAGACTGTAGGTGAGAAAATTATTTGGTGATATTAAATTTTTTGACACTCTTTACTTGATATAATTATTTCAATAGGCCATTTTTACATCTCATCTCAATAATAACAATTCAGACATACCGTTCCCGCAAATGCATAAGACAAATTATTTTATTCAAAAGCAATCCATAACATTCTTTGCGAAGCAAACAAATCCTACAGCGGAGACATCCAAAATCAACTCATTCCGATATTAGAAATTTCAATAAAAAAATCAAACCATCCTCTCTCTTTCGTATACTCTGTTTAACTTGGAATTTCTCTGAAAGAAAACGACCAATGTATCATCTTAAAATACTAAGTAATTTATTAACCACTTTGTTTCCTTGCAAATTCGTAGAAAATGGAATGTGCGGGACTGCTTATGGAGACATATTGATGGTGAAAGGTTACAATGATAGAGAGCTGCATTCCGTTGAAACGGCATTCCAATGATGAAGTGAATGTTAAACGCTATAAACTTCTATTTGTTAGTAAATTCTCAAGATTTCACTTGTAATGGGAAATTAATTTAGTACCTTAAATGTAAACAATATACTTGTTCGATATATTTATGTATTTTGTAAAACAGCTCAACAGGCCTGATAGGCACACAAGGCTTGGAGCTTACTGCTTTCCTCCATTTATTTTTATTCGAGGCTACTTCACGCCAGTTCTATACTCCTATCTTGTTTGTTAATGATACAAGGTGAAAAAGGGGAACCAGATGAATGGAATAAGAGATGTTTGTAAAGCGTACTATTTGATAATCACTATTTTAGATATTGGTAGTCACTCCAATACAGAACTGACTACTGCGCAGCAATAATTGATAAATGAAATAGGAAAAAATATTTAACGGAAACTGCAAGAATCCGAATGGTTATAGCACATATATTGTCTGTCTGTCACTATTACAGTGATAAGAGGAATCAGCAATTCTTCTTTAACCATACGAAGGAACATTGTTTTTGTTATTCATTTTGTCATCTGACTAGTGATTGTGCTGTTATTCTTTATTATTATCTTTCATAGTCTATATTTATGTACAAATTTATATTCCAGATAATATCTGATACGTCCCGAGGAGAATGTAACGAACTGATAATAGAATAACCTGAGAAAAACATAAAATATAAATGCTTATTCCTTCTACACTCCAGGTAATATGTTTCAGGCATTGAATAAATCATCACATTTTTCTTCATGTTTCTCTAAGGAATCCACCGATATATGGATTATATGGGATAAAACACTATTCAATTTTCTATTTAATTTCTAGAGAGTTGACCATATCTGTTCTTGGGGATTATTTATTAATTTCATCTCCTTTGGAATGGAATCAATTACAATAAAATCGTTCCAATAACGACTGATGGGGCTAGAAATATGACAGGGAAAAAAAGAATCAAAAACGATTCTTCAGCGCGATATAAAACATGAAATGAACAAGATTGAATTTTTCTACCAAAGTAGTAGAGTTATAAATTTGGTAATCAAAATGGTTGATGGCATTTTGTCAAATGCCCACTATCATCGTCAGTTTGAAGAATTGTTAAACAAAATGCGATGAATTACTTCATTTCTAATTTTTACAGTAATATTGCAATAAATCTAGTGCAACTGTTGATACGAATTACTTCAGCACTTTTTAAAAAAATAAAGATAAATTGGCTGACAGATTTTAGCCATTCAAACCAACGAAACCACCCTAGCAATCATACTGAACCCTCACAACACAAATAGTAATGAGATCTAAATCAAGCCATTTGTAATTGGAATGCAATTGATCTATTTTAAAAAGTGGAAAATTCACAGATTGAAGAGCAAGTTAGAAGAGTTGGAGGTTCAGAAATGTGTGTACGTAAGTGTACGTAATGATACAAATGATTAGCTCTGAAAAAAAAATGTTGAGGCTCGGATCGACATATTCGTGCGTGTTCTCTTGCATAAATATAATTAAAAGTGAAGTGAGAAGCCAACCAACAAATGAAAATTTGGAGCTATGTTTGGAACTCATAGTAAGTTATGAGCCAAGTTTATACACACTTTCTAAAACCATGTAAAGCCAACGCTGTCATTGAATTTGTTTGCCCAAGTTAGGGTTGAGAGTGAATATTTAATTTTCATATTTTTTTCGCTTGAATGAAAGGTAATCATCTAATCAGTACATATAAATATGTATGGATGTATATTATGTAATTTGTTATGAAAAATACTACAGATATATTTTTTACCGAAAAAAACTTTTACATTCATGCGAATATTATTTATTGGCAACAGAAATTTTTGTCGCTCTTCAAAGACTTTGAAATTTTGTGAATTGTAATTTTTCGCTCTCCTAACATAAAAGATTGCCGACCCCTGCCCACAGTTATTTAATTATCGAAAGTAAATGTGACCTATGCAAGACATTACTCTCTGTGAAACACCAAATAACTGACTACCAAAAATTTTAACGATAAATGAAAGGCAATAGTCTTAAAATAACACTATAGAACAAACACTTGGCAAAAATTGTAATATCCTTGTCAAATATTCAAATAACATTGACATATTAACACAAATATAACGTATTTATAATTCCTGTTGCTAATTACCCCAGTGGTAGATGCGACCTGCTTGCAAAATAAAAAAACTGATCCCTTTCATCGGACTTGCAAAGAAAATTTGTTTTCGTGAATTCAGTTCATTCAACCAGGTTTTCTCTTTTATTCAGGCCATCTGAGCTAATACTTGAATATTTAGTGAGCTACAAATATCTATTGAATTTTTCAGAGCTAAACAATTAGAGAAATCATTTGGAACTTATAAATTAATTCCCCTATAAAATAAATCGATCTAATAAATGGAATTTTCAGAGACACTGACAATGTTTATAAACTATATATTCACCAGCTTCTATTTTGTTAATCACAATCAATATACTTTCGCATTATAAAAACTATTCATACGGTTAACACAAAAATTCGATCCTGTAAGATAGGCACAATGAACTAAATAGTTATTTTCCATTTTTCTGTTCCAAATTCTGAAATTTGTACGCAAATGTTCTCCATTTACTCTTTTTATGTCGTCAACAGAGTGAGTAGTCCATTCTTTAATTCTAACCTTTCTTTATATATTATCTTGGATAAATTTTGTTTCCATTTTATTTGATATGTCCTTTATACAGATATTTTTTATTGTTTAAGCTGCATATTCTGAACAAAATTTTACTAGACATTATTATTTCTGAAAAATGAATATATTACTTCCTTTATGAACCTATATATTGTTAATATATCACATAAACCTGTAAATCGAAAGTTTACAGGAAAACTTGTGAAATTAGTCATAACTTTGAATTGGCTATAATGTTCACAAAGCTGAAACTAGGGATTGGTATTGAAAATTGCATCCTGTGTAATATTTTTTTAATGGAATAACTGATTTTAAAACAGCATAAATAACCAATGAAAACGACACTTTCATCCCACTTTTATTCAAGTTTTAGAGAAGGATCAAATTTTATTAGAAATATAACAATATGGAAATATCATATCTTAATTTCAAAAAAATTTATAAATTTACAGTATTTCAACAAAAATGAGTACCTAGAACATAATCTGATATGTATTCAACTACTAACTAGGTGAAGATTGAGCACCAAATTACTTCTTTAGAACTTTCATATTCAATACTTTCATAATTTTAAAGAAACCCTCAAGAACTTCCCTGCTACTCCTATGTTTAATTACAGCGACAGAAATTCACAAGATGTTCCTCGTAAACAGAATATGCTTTTTATTTGGGATACAAAATATCCATAGTGCATCTGTAATTTCAATAAAACAGCAATTTCAACAATGATGCGCGTTTCTGCATCAGGAACCTTTATTTGCCTACACCCACATTACATAACCCTTGAAGGTTAACTTTTTCCATTCTTTCAAGGTCAATTGAAGAAAAGCGCATTCTTTCCAAGAAACAGGTATCTATCATATCGATCCTGAACGTGTTCTGCGGAAATTATCCTCTGAAGATGGTCAGAATACTAAATATCCTGTTGGTAGCTTACTCGTGAATTGTTTACAGCTGGAGCGATTCACGAAGTGAGAGCTAATGACGAAAGAGAAGAATATCACAATTTCACACGAAAAATTTCTGCTTGTTCGAGTTTGAGGTGGCTCAGGGAAAAATGGTTATTTTGTTTTAGCGCAAAACGTTGATTGAAAGAAAAATGAGATTGGAGTGCTTGGACTTTAATCGCCAAACGCAATTGAAAAATATTTTGAACATTAAATTGGTGATGACTTCGCCTTTGAAATATCCAATATTATCCCTATCTGGTCGACACCAATAAAAATGTATCTAAGATTTCTATAGTAGCTTCTAGTAGCTTCAAATGTAAAAATGTCTATTGATGAATCTCACCCTTACTAAAAAATTTCAACCCAGAGGATAAGGAACGTAATATCTTTCAAAAAAAGTATCGTAAAATATTCAAGGTAAGATTATTAACTACCTACCTACCTAACATAAAATACAATATTACATCAAGCATTGAGTTTTTTTCTTCTTTCAATAATATAATGTTTGCAACCATGTATGAAGCGACACAAAAACTATAAATATTGTATCAAGACAACTTTCAAGCTTGACCATACTATTTATTAACCAAAACAGAAGGGAACGTATTAGAAAGATTATGTTTATGTGTTATCACAAACTATATCCTATAGAGACTAATACACTGTCTCAAATAATTTCCAACAGTCCCTATCATGCCACTTTGTCATAAAACTTTTTTCTTTTTCTCCAAGTATCTGTGATGAATAGTTTTTGAGATGCAGCGATATATTACTCTTCATCAGACTTTTTCTTTGCGCTTTTTCTTTCCATTCTTAGGGACTTTCTTATGAATATTAATTTCAATTATTCTATAAATTGAATGATATCGATTTAAATATCAACTAAATTGATTGTTCTCCAATATAAGTATACAGGATATTAAAAAGTGGGGTCGAACTCTCGTTCTTTGGAATAAACCTCATTATTCATAATACATAAAAAAAAATCTTCAAACTGTTGGTGGGTTCTGGTCATACCACTACAGCTGTCATAGCACATATGGGGTTCCCATTAATTGTTCCCAACTACACTGAACCATCCAATTTGAAACTAAAGTGTAAACTAAATGAGAGAATAAATAACTCGTTCCAGAAAATCTTTCTGCACATAAATACACCTTGTGACATTTATCACTTGTTAACAAGAAATATTGGAAAGTGGCTATTGAGGCTTTGTGAAGTTTTTTTTTATTATTTGCCAGGTATTAACATTATAAAGATAATCGTTTGAGCGGTGTTATGAAAATCATGTAGGTGAGTGTTAATTTTTAAATGGTTAAAAAATTGGAAACTCACACGAACTAGATTTAGGAACCTTAATAACCTCAAATTTCATTCAAAGGTAATCGAAATTTCCAACGTTCCATTTTTCTGTTTGTTGTGAGTGAGAAACTCACAAGTTTTTTTAAGCCAAATGATTATATTTATTCTCCTGTCTTATAAATAACGGTTCCGAAGAGCTGTGAAAGCAATCTAATCCATTATTAATTGTTATTCATCACTACAAATGCATTAATATAATTTTTTGGGCATAATAATCACCTCCGTTCAGTTCATAGCTTCAATCTCGATGAATCGAAACTAATTCGAAAATTAATGACGTGGGAAGATAGATAATGATGGCTAGGACTATAAAATCACTTTGCAACGGAATTTTATAAAAAGGTACCAAGGCAGAAGAGAAATACTAAAACCTTAGAGTCTCAAAAATGAACACATTTATATTTTGAAAGAATTCAGACTAGAAATTACATAAAAAATCCATCTAAACGGTTCCCCTTGGTTTGTATTCCGCAAAATGTATATAGCTTTTTCAATCTAATGAAGTGGAAAGCTATTAGGTATATAATTCAGATGAAACTGTATTTTTTACATCCGACTGCTCTTTAGGTGAGTGAATAATTTATTTTAGAAAAGCTATTTTCATGAAAAAATATAAACTGCCATTTTATTATATTTTTCCAACAATAAATAGGTGATTTTGTGGATTGATAATGTGTAGCTCTTTCATAATGCAAAATATGTTATAGAAGACTTCGGTTAGCACGAAACTGCGGTTAATGTTGGTTTATATTTCTCTATATGGTATAGTAGCATTTCTACTGCTTTTATATTAACGATTTGGCAACGGAACACTTCTACAACTATTAATCGAGATGTTATCTCAATGGCTCAGATAAAGATATAGCACAACAAGAGTATAGAAATAAAGGCCTAAGTATATATTTCAAGGTATTTCTATTCAATAGGGGATCCAGCGTAGGACGTAAATTGATAACTAGCAATTAAAAAATAATTCATACTAATTCACCAATACAACTTAAAAGTGAATCTTAAGGTTGGTTGGGGCAGATATGTGCAAAAAAATATTTTTAGAATAATTTTTAAGTCTCCTAGTAAGTTTCAAATAGAAATGAAATATAGTTTTTGAGCAATTGCTTTTAAAGTTAAGCTAAAAGTTTAGTTGGACTTTCTGGAACCGTTGGTGATATTCATACTGAACGAACTGTTCACTGCTATTATTTCACCAATACAGAATTAAACTCTCTGACGTTCGTTAAGATAAGCAAATTCTCGTCTCTAGAGACGGATGATGAACTTTTACGAGAAAATAAGTGACATTCTTCTTCTTGTTCTGAATTATTTTGCAGGTTAATAATTTTATCGTATGCTTGACCATTCATTGTGACTCTTTCCATCAATGTATAGTCACCAAGTTCTTCTTTTTGTATAAAGTGTAATAATCCTACGCTGTTTCCACATAAACTTGTCCATTAGCAAATGCCATAGATAAACAACAGCTTTGCACCTTAAGGAATTAAGGTATTTTTTCGATACAACTTTTTTCCGTTATTCCAATTTAACACCATATTTTTACAGATAGTATACAGAATGTTTCTAAATTTTTGTTTTTTTTTTTCTAAAATTTCAGTTGTGCTAGAAATTTGAAATCTCTGAATTTCGAGTACTCGCAAAGGATTAACTACGAGTATTTTTCCAATATTCCTTCTACATTATACGGGAGTAGATAAGCAACCCTCACTTTATCTCATATCAAAACTTTTTTTCAAGATAAACTTTCATGAAATAAGATTACAACTTGTGTTATCCTGAAATATTTTTATTAAATTTTTTCTTAAAACCAATAGCTGGAGAGAAAACAATAGACACCATGATTAATAATTATGGCAACATGATGAAAAATAAATCATGTTATCAACGTATTCGTGGTACAGGTCGTTAAAATATATGAATCCACTTTTGCGTTGGCGCAGATGGATCTAATTTACTACATCGTATCATTTTTCAAAGAAGTGCTGTACTACCAAAATGGATTTGAGCTGGATAAGATTCTCCGGGGACGACAAAGTCAGATACACCCGAAGGATCCATGAAAGTACCAATCTTTCTCAGTTGGTTTTTTCTTCAATTTATACCCTATGTGACAAAAGTCAAACATTGTTAAATGTGGAGCTCACTCAAAAAGCGCTTTTGATGTTTGTTGAACACAAAATCCATATCAGCGCAAGACTTGCACAAGTCGCCCTAGAAAATATTGTCGCTTTGTTGAGTTTGAAAGATTAAAAACAACACCCAAATACTTCCATATATAATCCATATATATTGAGATTGACATTTATTGACGTTTTTATATCTGAGCTAAATAAAAATTGACTGTAAGATTTCAACACTATAATATGATCTATATAAAATATTTTTCCGTATGTTCGTTTCCAATACCCCATTTTTCTGGTTTTCTCTTTCCCACGAATATGTTTTCTCGTCGAGTTTTCTTTACATTACGCTCATACAATTTGAAGCGGCTTTATCTTCCCTTGAACAGAGTATTACTACGACCGAGGCGTAATACCTCTTTCATAATATTGATTTTCCATTCAATGGACTCAATATTTTCCTAAATGGTTTCTTTTCATAGTATTCCATCCTAACTATGTTTTTTACAATAAAGAAAAATTTTAAACCGGTTTACTTTGAAGAAATTATATAAATGGAAATGCAATACAGGTGGAATGTCATTTCTAATAAAATAAACTTTAGAAGAAATCAAAAGTTTCCAAAGACGTACTGATGATTATTCATAACTTACTAAATCAAACATACAAAATATTTGTTGCCTGACAAAAGATAAGTTAGGAAACGACACTGTGGGTATAAAAGTCTGTATTCAAAAGTTTACGCCAAAAGCATGAGAAGAACTATCCCATTATTTAAAGAGTCGAAATATCTGTTTTCACGGTGTCTGAAGCTTTAACAAGAATTATTCAGTATAATATATCAGAGTTCGTCGTTTTCTCATGAGATGTTTTTTATCGAGTAAAAGTAATGGATAATCCTGATAAAATTTTCCATCACTTCTCTATTTAAATGATTGTATATCGTGTAGTCCTGTCCACTGCCTGATGTTTCGCAACCAAGATATTTTCTTCCTTCCGCTCCCTCACTTCTCTTCAATTTTACCTTCGATCAGTAAATGCAAAAATTGATATTTGTGATGTGCCCTAGGTACACCTTTTTCTCTTCTTAATTAATGTTTGTTTGCCGCTGTGTCTTTGAATCTATCCGTCCAATTTACCTTGAGGATTCTGTGGTGCAGCCATATCTCGAAAGACTCAAACTTGTTAATCGCAGTCGTCTTCAATGTCCAACCTTCCATGTCGCAGACAAGCACCGACTAAACGTCGCACTTCACGAACCTCAGTCATAGGTTAAGATCAAAATCGGGACGAGTGAACACTCTTCGAAGCCTCAAGAATGCCTGTAGGGCTTGTTCAATGCGATATTTTATTTATTTGTCTGATGCCTAGTCTTCAAGGAGCCAGGTTCCCAGATTGCTCCCTCGATGGGTGTTACTGAGTCTCTCACCAATGACAAGGTTATGATTCCCCTAGAGAAAGTAATGTTCAATACGAATAGTTATTTCGATAATGATTATGTTTTGGAATTAGATCAGTGATATTTGGCTTTTTAATAATTATTATCGGGTCACAGAAATCACTTCATGTTATACATCCATTTCCAATATAATAAAAAATATAATTTGTCGATCTCTCGCTTAGTCTGAATAGTTTAAAATTTTAGTGTGGAATTTTAAAATGTTTTTATCCTTTATAACCTTTATTGGTGGTTTTTAACCCTGAAGGACATGAAAAGCCAACATCATCTAAATTGAACCAACGCGAGGACAAGGTTAATAGAAACCAAAATTACATTCATAATATTGTCAAATATTTGTAAGAAACAGTTTTATGTATAGAACGCCTCAATTATCTCGGAAACGGGTTCTACGATTTTTATAAATTTTTGTTTACAAGGGTGATACGGTGATACGGATGGTATTGTGGTAGTATTTACATTGTTGTCATATCTTTCCCTTTTCTGGAAAAATAATGGACTTTGCTGATCGCGACAATAACAAATATGACGTTTCAATAAATTATTATTTATTGAAAGTCACGTAGCAATCCTCGTTGGATGCGGTCCGGCGTATTAAGATTTATTGGAAAATAATATTGTACCTGAGTTGTTGTTGTTGTAATCTAAAAAATTTCATTCATTTTCCACCCTGCATTCTCGATTGAGGTAAGTCTTTATTTATATTATTTACCGGAGTTGGCATAGGACGTAAATGTAAATCTTCAACGTAACCATATACTTCAGCCTATAACAGACAGTAATATATAATTATATAAAAGTTGTGAGGAATTGGATTCCCAGTAATATTTATAATGAATGTAATCTCACTAAAGACAAATATTTGCGAAGAAAAACAGTTTTCTCATTTTTTATCTAGAATATCATAATCTTAAACTGACCTTTATATTTGACTGAGATAACTAGACACTTACATAAACTGTTGCTTTTCTCTTGTAATAAAAACCTTTTTTAGTTGCCCGGATGGTAATTTGATTTTGTAGGGAGTTGAGGAATTTTGTCTCAATAAATTATAAATCGAGATAAAAAAACAGCCAGATGTTTCCACACGAAGAAAAGGAATAGAAATTTATCAGAGGAAAACAAGTTATTTTATTTTTGATAACTGTTAATTTGAATTTAAGGGTGAATTGGAATCCACTTATTAAAGTGTTGATTTTGTCAAACAACTAGCTGCACCTCAATTGCCGGTTTTCCTCGTGACTATGAGCTGAGCAAAGGAAAACACACATAAACCATTGTTGTTCACATCAAACAATTTTTTTGGATGATGCCTAGATAATGAGTTTATATCGTTGTTAAACTAGAAGGGTATTTTTAATTTTGACTATAGCATAATCTAAAACTGAAAAAAACTTGATACAAATTCCTTTAGTAACAAACTTCTTTGTTGGATGCCTGGATGATAATTTGCTTTTGTACTAAATTGAGGAATGTAATTTAATATTCCTTCTATTATGTTATTTCATATGTACTGAGATCGATTCGTTACACTAATGAAACAAAATCATTCCAGATATTTTCGCAGCCCTTACAATAACAACTGGAAAAGCATATACAAAAGAGAGTTTTCTTGTTATTTCAAATATTAATAACATCCACGTTCACCGTACCATACCACAGTTACTGTAAATGGAATTTCCTCAGAAGTTTGTAACTGCTATAAATGTAGTCAACATTTAAATTAATGGCACTTCAACAATTATAATGAACGAACAAACATAACTCGAAATATTTTAGTTACCCCTTAGAATAAAATATGAGTACTTGATTTATTCAGTTTTTCTGATTTCTGAAATGATATTTTACAACAATACAGAGTTATTTCAATCATCAATAGAATTCAGAAAAGAGCCTAAACACAGCTATTACATTTTTATGTACATAATTTTCGGCATCGATAAATTTCTGAAAAATTAGGAAAACATCATATATCAACTTTGGAAGGGATCCTGGCAAAGCTGCTTTTTTGTTAAATACTTTTTTCCACCTAATTTTCTAGATGAAGTGTTTATTCTTCCTCTCTATTTACCACATAAACACATTGAATATGGTAGCCCAAAGGGTTGTTCCAACACAAAAAAATATCTATATATTCTTATCTCTCGGATACATTTCATAACCCCTGTTGTTGGAAACGTATAAATCTCCTCTAACTGCCTATTTGTGTTCAAGAAAAACATCCTCTGCTCATTTCACGTATGGGCGAGAAAGATAAAAAAGTAGGGCTTGCCTAGATCTAAATATAGCGGCCATTTTAATGGGAAATGCAAATTGGTCAAAGATAAGTGTTCGGAGCAGATTCCCTAAGATATATCTAGTGTTTTTATTTATATTTCGAGAATAATTTTACTACGCTGGGTATACCGACATTAACCCATGGATGAGTTGGAAAGTATGAGAGAGTGCTGCACACCATAACAGTGATACATCATTAGTTTATTAATGCATCTGTAACCTATGCAACGTTTATATATATATATTGAATTTTACAAATACCTTCTACGACAATCAGTTCTAATGATAACATGTCTAGTTTAATCAATTCTGACTTTATTCGGTGGTTCTAATGAAAGTACGACAATAGTTGTAATGATTAGAACTCCAGTTTAATCTATTCACTCAGTGGTTCTGATGGAAGTACCGTTCGAACAAAATTCTTCATTTCCAAAAATTAGACTGCAATAATTGATTGGAAATTTAGTTGTAACACTTCACTATCATTCACAGTATTGTATATTTTATGTTGTAGTGTTTTCAATAGTACTGTCGATTGATTTTATAAATAATGCTCCACCATTTCTTATCCTAAACACGGAATCAATAGTTTGCTACAACATTATCGTACAAATTTTTCGCATGTATTTATTATATGCTGGAATTATAGCTTTTCAAGTCTTGTGTAAAATCTTATGATAGAGCTGATAGGCCTTACATTATAATGTATAATGATTATTGTCACAATATAATCATCGTTCTATTTTACTAAATAAATGTAAGTGCATCACTCAAACCATAGTCATGAGTCATAAAAGACGCTCTCCTGTTTTGACAGGAATTATTTGGTACCAATGGAAACTCTCTTGTTCTGTTTTCGCGAATCGTCTCTTCGGCGAGGAGTCCTTGGGCTTCCAAACTCAACTTCTCACAGTCCGTAAGAAGCGGATGTTATCAAAAAATATATATTGTGATTCTGACCATTTTTGTCACCCAAAATAAAGAGCCATTCACTCATAAATAGACAAGTCAAATCGGAAAATTCTGATTTAGTCAAAAAAAGGACGGAGTTTTGTGAACTTGTCAGTTACATCAAAGTTGTCATTATCACTCAAAAGTAGGTTCCGCTTTATTGATTCGATTTTATTCAGACCCATACGTTTTCTGACAATATCCACAGTTTTATGCTCCTCAAAAAACCACTATATATAAATCTGCGGTAATGTATGATAAACCGACAAAAGTACGCTTCCCAGAAATTTCTGTAGTTCTATGCGTCATCTCCAAGGTGATACAGGGAACCACGGCAGACTAGTTAAGGAACTATATTAAGCGTGCCAAGAAATGGGGGTCCACAATATAGTGAAGAGCTGAAATGTTGGTTTCACTACTCCTATCAATATAAGCAGATATTTCTGAAGCTCAACGACTGTTACTTGTAAAAACTTGCATATTCCATATTAAATACATCGCGTCGAGATTTGCCGTTGCCACGTCGTCTGCCGTCCCGTCCGCAACACTTGTTCAGACGTGCAAACTAATGCGACTTGTGTTGTATGTGTGTAAAATCTCTTCCAACCAACCTGCTATATGAGATAGGTATATTTATTAATATTATTACAAATATATTATTCATTGAAATATAGATTTTATGTTGTAATTGGATTAAACTTATGGTCCCTATCAATTTTAAAACAGATATCGCATATTTGACAGATTTGAGAGAACATTTTTTCAAACCATCAACTCATTCTTCACTGGGTGTATCATGGGTGTCGTACCAAGTCGTACCAAGATAATAGGTGTAAAATCGCGACCCAAAGTCACAGGTGTGTTTTCATTTGAATAATATTGAAAAATAAACACTCGGTATTTTTCAATTGAGTTTACAGGAATAATATGAAAAATAATGTATCCCATTAAAAATTTATTTATACAATAAAAAACCTCCTACTTCCATATTCGTGTACAATTTTAATCAAAATAAACATGAAGCGTTTTATCGACTACACTGGTTTAATACAAATGAATGTCAACAATATACTAACCAGCATTATGCATGCTTCTTTCAGAGATACATTGATATTAAGGTTAAGCTACAAATTTGGAGCTGTCTTAGGAATTTTTTCTTGGGATTACGTAAAAGGACGAATTCTGACACAAGCTGCACTAGTTTTACCAATAATTGTATGTATAAATGTATTAGCTACCGTTGGATATTTTTACGATTCTATCAAGGCAGAACTCGGTATAGTTGCCTTTCGTACAACAGAATTCACAACTTACATTATATTTTCTTTATATAGCCTTAGAGGATTGTTTGTGAATAGAAAAAAATGGAAAATTATCATAACTATCATTGATGATTTGGATAAATACCTAGGAGAAGGATATATATCGAAAAAAATATTTTTTGGTAAAATAATATATTGGAGTTTGGTTATAATTTCATTCTTCATCAGCATTATTCCGTTTTGGGATCAATTCACTATATTTTTTACAATGGCATTGGTGTTTTGGATAATAATTACCCTCCAGATTATCATTATCATGATTTTCATTTCGGAGGTCTCATTTATCGTAGCCAGAAAACAGGAATATTTCTATGAAAAATTAGAGGTTTTCTGTATAGAACAATATTCCAAAAATACTAATATCAGAAATTCCTCCAAACTACTCAGAAGATCTTACAGGAATGTGTATTGGATCATAGAAGAAGTAAATTCTGCTTTCGGAGGTCAAATGTTGTTGCTGTTGATCATCTATTTTGTAGAAACGATGAATGGTATCGATTGTATTTGGAATATTAAGTTTGGATTGAAGCTGCCTCATTTGAAAATGTATGGTGAAATTTTTCATTTGGTATTCTATTTATCTGCATTTGGCGTAAGTAATTGAATATAATTATTAATCAATAATCTTCTATGTCACTTGTTAAATTTCCCGATATTATTTTTGAAGTCTCTTGACATCGAGTAATATACCTTAGAATATTCAAATCTACAAGATAATGAATAAATTTGAGAAAAAAAAAAAGGAAAAAACTTCATCGACTGATAACAGAAAAACCGAACCCAGTTGATAATTTCGCAGTTTTCATACGACATCTGTAAACAGAAAATGAGGGCCAATTTCAAAAGCTAAGTTGAAATTGGAGATTAAAATTAAGTTTAATCTATAGTTTGAAATCTAGTTTAATTCAACAATAAACAAGATAGCTCTATTTTACAGGTCACATATAAATAGACATTTTTCTGCCACTTGTCACTAACGTGGAAATATAACAAAATAATTTCTAATATTTGTTCTAAAGTAAATGAACAAAGAACAATTTGTAATTGCAATTTCTCTGACAATGAAGTAGTGATTTTGGATAACCTTGTGAAAAAATAAAAGAAATTTCTCCGATAAAAGCGCAGTAAATTTAAAGAATAAGTGGGATACTTTATAGATTTGCTCTAGGAAGAATAACTTTTTGATATCTCAGCGCGTCGACAATGTTGATAATTTTTTTATCATCATGGTCGAGTTTATCAAATATAAAGTGGAATATTCTATAAAACCCTTTATAACATTGTGAAAATTCCAACAATTTGAAAAAGTTAGGTTCGGATTCTCCGTCATGTTAAACTGAAGTTAAAAATACTTCCAGACAGCCGCTAACGTTTAAACCGTAGTTTGTCGGTAAATACCATTTATGAAATGTGTAGTTTGAGCTGACGTTTAAGATTCGCTTGTAAAATTGGGCCCTAATGAAACGCTGAAATCACTTTATTCCTTAATTATAAAATTTTAATTTGTGAATGTAATGTTTTTTATAAATAGAGTTTTTTTTTAGAAATAGTTTAAGCAGATCGGAATAAGTAATTGTAGTGAGTACAACACCAGGAACAAAATAAAATCTTATATCATACATAATTTTTTATAAAACTCTTTTTGAAACAGAAAATTTTCACTTTTATCAAAATCTACATAGATAATAGGTTTATTAGTTAGAAATCGTAGATGTGCGATATTGAATTAAAATTTACTAAAATTAATTCAAAAATTTCGAATTCGAATCGATATTACTTTAGGTAGAAGAATTACTCAATAACTTAAATTCGTTTATGTTATTTTTATTCATTCTTTCTCTAATAATATTAAAGTGTCACGAGATATTATCATGACAACATTATTTGAATTTGTGAAAAATTTATTATTTGATGTGTTTTCATAAATAATTTGTTCTTTAACAATGTGGTCCAGCCATTACATGATAAAAACTAGTGTACTGATTAAGGATAACGTGGACATCAGCAAATATCACAAATTACTCCCATTTCTCAAGCGATGAAATGTGGGTTACCGTCTGAAGAAATCGAAAATTCGTACAATAATTATTGGTGTATTTGGTGCAAGTGCTCGTGACGGGTCTGACGACGTTCAAATGGCACGGAGGATGGAGGTTCTCAACGGTCACTGAGGGGTACATTGAGGACTTGATTGGAAATGAGAATAAAATTGCTAGCAGCATTTTTTCTGTTTCAAATCTATGTGATGAGTTTCCTGTTACATTAGCATATCTTCAAATAGCGATGAATAGCATTTTGTATTAGAATCATCTTCAAGTAACAACATTACATGTCAAGATGCTTCAAGAAATTCGTTAATTTATAGGAAAGTCTATATAAGCAACTGTTCTAATTGCAATGCTGATATTATTGGTACCTGGATGACCGAGCTTTGTTCGCTATTTTGCGTTTTTTAGAAATTATATTGAAATACGAAATACTGATGAAATATGAAACGCCACATATAATTTGCTACGTATAAAGACCGAACTTGACTCTAAGTAAACCCCAACAGATTCAAGAATTTGCCCTTGGGATTTCTGGCAAATGCATATCTAACGAGAAAATGGCAACTCTCGATGGTGCATTCCAGTTATCCTCTTGATGAGTCAAAGGTTATCATAGGTATATGTATGTCTTTGCTATATCGTTCAGGTTCAGGTGTTCCTTCAGGTTGATCTTTTATCGAGTCATGGCTATAGTAAGTTTTGTACTCTCCGGGAAATTTAGCAACTATTTCATCATTGATTTTTTCAACATCTTTGTTAAGAGGCGCGAGTATTGCTCTGTCTTGCATCCATCATAATCTCCATTGACTAAGCATTTAACCAAATACTTGATGAATAAGATGGATGCTTGAAATAATATTCTGTGGCAATTCAATTTCTTTCATATTATTTAGGGTCAGTAAGCCGTTGTCTTTCAGTGAATAGCAAGCAAATTGTCGTTGCTATATATCAACACGCATATTTCCAGATTTTAATAGTCATCTACTCCAGAATCGGCGAATAGAGAAGCAGACTGCGGTTAGTCGATTGGCCAAAAGTCGTGAACAAAAAAATTATGGGTTACAATAGTCCCATTTAAACTTATTAGAACCCTACTTGAATATTGACTAAGAACATCTTCAAATTATTGTTAGCATGCGTATTGGAAATACATCTTATAGAAACTGATAGAAACATGTCTAGATCTTCACCCAACTTTTCCAATTACTGTTTTGTAAATTGCACCTTCAAATAAATTGTTTTTACTCTAAATTTTTCCTAAAATAAGCAAAAAATGTTGATAAATGCTCAAAAATTTTATAAGAACTTTCTAAAGTCATGCCACAAATGGATTCATAAGAATTATTATAGAATATATATTCAAATTTAGAATATCATAATACATAAAGAAACAGTCTTTGAAAGAAATTTACTTTTCATTTCCACGATAAACCATCTAATCGCCAAAGGCTGTTGTGTATTTTTCAATAGAAAGATAAAAATTCTTTGTTTTCCCTATACAAAATTCAACGAAATAGAAGACAATATTTTTAAAAGCTACACTATAATGGAATCTGTAGATTTCGTTAAAGCAAAGATTTGAGAGAAAATTATTATGTGAAATGAAAAAAATATTTGATGATTCATTTATTTGAAAGTATTTCTGGAATATTGATTTTTTCATAGAAAATAGCATAATGATAACTTCCTTCCTTCCTTCCTGCGTTCCAAACTTTTACATACAGGGGCCACCATTAGTGTGTGGAAGTGCAATAACTTACTTTAGATACAATATACCAAAAAAAATTTTGAATAAAAGTTGTTGCAAAGATACACATTTCTAAAATATTGTGAGGTACACCAGTAATAATTTTTGGATTTCCAGTGGCGGTTTATTCTTAGGAATATACTTTTGATGATAATATTTGGGCCTGTTTTTGACATCAATTTTTGAAATAATCTGACAGGACGTTGCTGTCGTTGTTTTTATTAAAAATTTGCTCTCAGTACACACACGCTTGTTGAGATACAACACTTTCAAATAGGCCAATAAGAACTTTCATTCAACTTCAACTATATTTTTTTGTAACAGCTTACTTGTCAGGTTTCATATGGTTTTGACCGTAGTTTCTTCAAGCTCTGTACCATCTTTTCTCCTCATGTTTACGTCTTCTTAAATCAACGTCAATTCTTCCGCCCTCTGATTCAATTCTAATAATGATCTAGTTCTTCGCATCAACAGTAGTCGATAATGAATTTTGAGTTCACAAGGTGGGGTAATTAGGTGATGAGATTGACTTTATTCAGTTGAATACTGTATCCTAAAAAGTATATCACTTTGGAAACCATGTAATGTGGAAACGTTTCTTTCCTCATAGAAGTACTGGAAGAATACACGTTAAAAAGAAGTTTGAAGAGCCACAAAAATGTTTTTTACGCGAAAAAACTGGGTATTGTTGGAAGCATTGATTTACTTTTTATCTTTGAGGGACACATTCATTTGTGAACCATTACCTGGGCATCAGAAAAACAAATAAGATTGTATATGATCCTTATTTTGCTAATTTTTGAGTTTCTTTCTGGGCTGTATGAAAATTCTAGCTCTGTTACCAGCTATAACACGTTTTAAATAATATGGACCAATATTATTCAATCCCAAGCCAAGATACATTTCCCTTCTGTCTGTCTTCTTCTTATGCGAAAGGTTTTCGGACCTATTCTCATGTATAACATTCCCGTCCACAAAACTTGATTAAAAACTACATGAATGGTGGTGTGATTCAGGTTCAAAGAAAACAATGACTACGCACAACATACTGACTGTGTCAAGTTTGAACTCATACTAAACGTCTATCACATATCCATTTATTTCCTGTCTAAGACACGTGCCTCCATTTTTGTCGTATACTTATGCTTATGAGGCATAAAAAAAATGCGAGAGTAGAACATCAACAATATTTAATGGAATACATCGGAATAGTCATTTAAATCATGAACATTTTTTCCCATGCGAAAAAAAAATATCATAGCTGTGTTTTAGATGGAGCAGCAAAAAAAAACATTTAGGGCAACTTTACTGCAGAGCTGTCAAGCAAAAAAGGAATGTCCCACGAAATATTGGGGAAAGTACTTCAATTATATAATTTTCACATGTATGAAGCAAAAACTTTTCAACCAGTTCTTGACGAGGATTTAAAGAGGAAGATTGAATTTATTAAATTATAAAGATTTCATGTCAATGGAGTTATAGTAATATAGTTATCATACTGAAATTTCGTAAAAAGCAATTTTGTGTAATTATTGACAAGACCACTGTCAAAAAGTTCTCATCTAGAATGAAACTTCGAACTCTGAAAGCCCTAAGCTTACAAACTCAACACTACTCGCTACATGTTGTTTGAATGTTACAAATATCACAATCATCATTGGAAACGTAAAAAGAAGTTGATACATTTTTTTTCTCCTTATATTATTAATTTTGACACTATTTTCAATACGTAAGTAACAATTACCAAATAGTTATTCCTTGTCGACGGGTTGTAAGTCCACTTACCGCCTGCACTTTATAATAATTTACGCCATATTTTATTCACTCAGACTCAAAAAATCTCGTATATTCATTAAATTTCAACTACAGACTCACATACTTAGGAAATAACTTTAATTTTTCATTTCACCGACAACGTTGAACTAATAATGATACAATTACTCTGTAATGCTTGAAGACGACTAAGCAGTATGTTTTACTCTTTGTAAAGAGTGGACTTCAGATTAGAATATCCAAACGATAAACTTTATGGAGACTTCAACACATTGCTTCATATCACTTTTCATATCTGTCGACAGCAACAGACAAACAATATTTGCTAATACTTCTATATGATTTTGGCAGTTATACAAATCAATAATTCCAGTTTCTCTCAACAATAATTCGTATCGAAATAAATTAATGAGAATCCATGAATTTATTCTGCAGGGAATAGAAAAACTTATAAAGTAAATGAGATGCAAGTATATTTAATAGTCTTGAACTTTATTGCAAGCTCCTGCTATCGCTCAAACTTTATTGCTAAATCGTTCTCGAGTAGTAAATGTTACTTACATCCCTTGTAGTACAGTTAACTATTCCATCTGACAATTATGTGTTTGAATATTATGTGAGCTTGAAACTTATAGAGACACAATATATGAAATTGGATAAATTTTGGAGATTTCGAATAATATCGTCTAATTTAGGCAACATTCTACCTATTTCAAGTGCGATTTATTCGTTTTAAAAATCTATAAATGCTTAAACGACTAACTGGTATTGGATCTATGTAATGTCTCTTTATATTGCTTATAATTAGCTTGAAATATATTCAATACTATTGGAGAATAACGAGTAGACATAACTTTAACTGTACTTAAGTAGACGTTGGATACAGATTTATGAGAGTTTTTAACTAATCAACAACTTATTTGTCGTGTATAAGAATATATAAATAAAGTGAAAATATTCAGAAATATTAACAATACTTAATAAAATGAGAAATATGTTTAGATTTTATAATCAAACTAAAGATTGTTGTTCAATGCAAGTTTTATTTTATGTTGCGAGAAAAACGATGGCAAAAGATTTGCTAATTTGAAATTGGATTGGAAATTATGTTAATCAAAAACTAGAATAGATATAAATTTGTTTCCTTTAGGAATTATTAGAAATTACTTATTCTATTGTAAATCAACGATAAGCCTATGTAAGTAGCAGTATATTGAAAAAGCTCTTTTATCAGGTATCATCGTAGACACCAATTATTTGCTTTGGCTATTTTTCAAGTTTGCCTGATCAATACAACACGAATTATATATTATTCGTTCGTATATATTGAAAAAGCCTAATATACGCACGCAAAGATAACATTCACTCGTTAAACTGTTTTCCACACGAATCTAGCCAAATCACGAAAATACTATTTCTATTCGATGTGCTTTGTTACGATTTTTCTTCACGAGAGGCTTTTAAGATGATGCGTTATCATAATACAAAATCACTATGACTCTAAAAATCTGAAATTCACATCACCGACCTACATATGAGATTTTTAGAGATACTGTGAACTTATTTATATTACAAAATTCAAAATAAAATGACTCCAAGGACTATTGAGAATGAAAAATATGTCACGATTTGTTCAAATTCCACGTAAAAATAAGTTTTCAAAAAACAAATTAGAGAATTTTTGACAATCACTTTAAGAATTTTTTCCAAACAATTAATCTTTTACGATGTGGATGTAGGGTAAATTATCAGAGCCTTTGTAAGAGAAATCCTATTCTCAATTGCACAAGTGCACATTTGCGACGACTAGTTAAATTTACCAATAACAGAAAAATGGATCACTAAATAAGTATAACATAATATCTGCTGGTACAAAACAGTCCACTTGGATATTTGGCAAAATCCATTAGACTTTAAGGAAAAATGCTAGACATATTTTAATGACAAAGGCAACTGCCATTTAAGAATCCCCTTCCTTCCACTTTCTCAAACAATTATTTTTCAATGAAGGATACATCATTATAGAGGCATTAAGATAGGTTATTCACACATAGTGATCTTCAATGAATTTTTTCGTTTTGTATACCTTATTTGCAGAAAAGACTTAACGAATTCAATATAACATCTATATATTACTACTCCTATTTTCTGTTATATCAGAAGCATATTCAAACAAATATTGCTGAAGATTGACAATTTGATCATACCCACAAAATTTTTGTTAGTAAAATGTCATAAATAAAAAGGATGAAGAAGATCTGAAGATAATCAGAGGTGATACAAGATACAAGAAGTGATGAGAGAATATTGGAGGAAAATAAACAGATAGAAGAAGAACTGGTAGAAGAAAATATAAGAATATATGTAAAAGCACAAAGACTAAGTTGGATAGGACATACCACGAGAAGGAAACCTACAGAAATGGTGAGGAGGATAACACCGTGAATACCTCTTTTGTCAAGAGGCAGAGGCAGACCAAGAAAAAAATTGAAGAAGATGATGATAAAATAACTTTAATACTTCCAAAATGATATATCCTATTTCAAAACGAGTAAAATAGCGAATTTATTTAACAGCGTCAAGAAGACAAGCTGCATCATGTCTTATAT
The DNA here is from genome assembly GCF_026250575.1 of Diorhabda carinulata. Classification (NCBI taxonomy): domain Eukaryota; kingdom Metazoa; phylum Arthropoda; class Insecta; order Coleoptera; family Chrysomelidae; genus Diorhabda; species Diorhabda carinulata. Next base: position 8,598,715 of record NC_079472.1, on the reverse strand, counting down.
ATAAATATCAGACTTAGTGAGTAAATTTAGTTGAACTAGTAGTAGATTTAAGTCATAGTTATTTAGGCTCTAGAAAAAATACAAGCGAATTCACCGCAGAATCTGGTTTTTCGCACACTACGTTTGTTGAGTTTTGAAAGGACCCAAATGTAACAGACACACAACTGGAATTTTTTGAAATTATATAAAATGAAAAATATGTCAATGCGAAGGTTTTATCCAATATCAGTTTTTCGGATATTTTTCATTTTTCATAGTTGGTACTGTAAATGATTAGAAAAGTTAAACTGGAAACTACATAACTGTTAAACTAGTTTTTTACTCTTTCCTTTGACATTTTATCGATGCGATATGTTGTGAAAATACGCTAATAAAATGTGAAAACATATTCATTCGGAGTGCACGAAAACAATTAACTATGCAACAATATTTCGTGCTTTAATAAGTTAACACAATGCCGGAAATTTTAGTTGTTTTCAATGTATTTCAATTCAAAAATGAATTAATTATTGCTAACTACATACCAGTTGTAACAATCTGCACGAATATCAATCAAGATAATTAAAAGGAGACTTCATTTTTTAAAACTCATAATTTTGTCAACTTGTGATTTTCGGCTGTGATACCCAGTTTTACTTGAAAAGTAAAAAAAGAGGTTGACATAATTACTAATACTTAATCCGAAAAAACAAATTCTTTGAATAAGTAATCTGATTCATTTTAACCGTCTATTCAGAATTTGTGCGGTTGATACAAAAAAATTTCTTGTTTGAATAACAAAAAGGTCGCAAAATTTTTTATACTGATACTTCAAAGACTCTATCTTATTGAATAAAATTATAATATGTAAATGATCATTTAAATCATTTTCCTGAAACAAATCTTTTATAACCGCAGAAGATAAAGCGGAACGCTTCTGGAAGGTAACTCACAACTTAATTGAATGTTATAATGACTAAAAGTGCCGTTATATAATTGCAACAACTCGTGCACATATTTGTGGTACCCGTAAAGTAAACCATCCATTTGATATCAATCTAATAATAATTTACACTTTATTTGTGAGTTTGATAGTGTTTTTATTTTTAGGCTATGATAATTTTGTTGGCGATCTCCGGGGATAAAATAGAAAAGTCTGGTTTGAAAATAAAGAGGCTTTGCAGTATTCTTCAAATGGATGTAGAAGATCCCATTACAAGGGCTCATTTAAAAGAATTCGCAAGATTCTTTGGAGATCTGAGACCTGTATTGACAGTTGCAGGATTTTTTCCAATTAATAGAAACATGATACCATTACTAATATCCAGTCTCACATCGTATGCTATTATTCTAATCCAATTGAAGAGTGGACCTTAATCAATATTACTTACCATTATCTTAATTAAACATCGTAATATTTAGCATCTCACAAACAGAATTGATTACTAAATACATCACTCTTCTCAACCCTAGAATACTACAATGTTTTCAGTGTACATCAATACTATTTTGTCGTGAACTTGTCTACTCAAAAATAATAAAAATAAACTTTTTACAACATTTTCTTATTTACGAAAAAACATTATTCTTCGATATTTCTCATCATGTTTGCCACAAATGAGATACGTTATTCGCCCCAAACAGGATTTTACAAAGTGTGCTATAGGTGGTTGCCATATGTCTTAATCGGCTTGAGCAATAAACATACAAAGTCCTATTACCTTCTACATAATGTTGTTCATTAAACGATGTATCAATTTTGAGGATTTTTCCTATGGTGTGGCGAAGATTACACCGCAATTTTTTGATATATAGTCTACTTTCCATCCAAGGCCAAGCATATTGGTGACTTAAATCAATTAAAAATTGATAACGGTGGAAGGCTTATTACTGTATTATTGCTTATTACTGTAAAATTGTTAAGGCCCGTTGTAAGCAATTATTTGAAATTGACATATCACCGCTTTATTTAGAAAATTGTGTTTTGGCTGTTTTGCGAAGATCATCAGTTTATTATGCCCTTCCCTTCTGGGGTACGTGTTATGTGACTCAATTTGAGCGAATCTTCAAACTACAGAAGAAAGCTATAAGATATTGACTAAGACTAAACAGAAAACTCACTGCAGGGGCATTTAATATATTCAAAGTATTGACTTTTCCTTCTTTATTTAAATTTGAATTCGTTTGTCTAATCTGTACGCACGTTTCTCCTATTTTGGAAAGGTCATTTTACAGCTATATACTTAGGAACATCATTTGTATCTACCTTCTCCTAGTTAAGAATTAGTTACAAGATCGATAGTGTACAATGCAAAAAAAATGCACAATCATTTGCCAATTGAAATGAAATCTGTAATATATTTTCTCGCATTTCGCAAAAATTTGAAGGCATATTTACTGGAATGTGCCTTCTACAATGTGTAAATTCTGAACATGATATACAATTAACAATAAATTGCACGTTCCACCTTGCAAATTGCAAGTAAGAAATTGAGAATACTCAACCGAGATTTTACTATCTGGCAAAACCTAAAATCGTATTTTCGTTGAAATTTCTTTCGATAAGAAAAGGAAAAGCAATTTCTATTGGCAAATAGGTATTTACATATCTCATGATATGGCTATGCAATCTTTGATACGCAGGGCTTTTGACGATATACATAATTGGGATTGCCGTGTATTTAATTTCATTATTTGGTTTATGCATTGAATTTGTTTTGGTTTGACACTGTATGAATAAATGTAATGTGTATTACATATGAAAATTTTTACAATGTACATTTTTAAAAGTAATATCGTTATTTATTGTATTTTTCGTGAATTTACTTTATATTTAGATTTTATTTTATTTGTGGATTCATCCAGTTATTTGCGTGTTTATTTTGTAGCTATTTACAAGCTCTTATTTTGAACAATTTTTTGACGCATCAAGCATTTTTCTCCCTCTCTGACTAAGATTGGAAAAATTAAAATTAAAATATCGCTAAAAAACAAGATTAATGAACAGTAAATCATATCAAAGGAATGAATGGAACTGAAATTAATTTTTGACCGGTAAAAATTCAAAAAGGATCATGAAGAAAGGTAAAAATGAAACAGAATTCGCATAAAATCACCGACCTAGTTATTAGTATCTGGTAATTAATCCTTCTACCGACTAAATTGAATTATGAGATGTCAGAAATAAGATAAATGTGAACGTTTATTACATTGTAAAACGTATTACCATATGCACCACGTTTTTATTGGACTATATCTAACAAATAAATCACTATTAAAACATTCTTTCTCTTCAACGTTTCATTCGATAAAAAATAAGACAAATGTTATCTCCTACATTTCGATTTATTCAACTCCATCAACTAATCCAATAGGATTCATCAATACTATGCCCAGATTTTTTGCCACAATACACTATGTATTGGCAATGAAAAGTTCAAATACTTTTACCAGTAGCTGTTTAATAAAAATTGATATAGTAAAATATTGTGACTATGAAATACAACTATTAAATCGACACTGATAAAATTGGTGTGCCCAACGAGTGGTCTTCTTAGCGGGATCTTCGGAAATGATGCGAACTTAGCCAACCAATCAAAGAGTGTTGACTGCTTCGTATGCTCTCCTCGCTTTGTGTGCGGCAGACAATCACTTCCTTCGTGAGTGCGCCATTTGCTTTTTGCCCTCCATACAGTTTGAAGTTTACAATCAAATTGCGTCCTCAAAACTTTTCAAAACACTGTGTGAAGATATGGGAAGTCCACTCTCTGCTTCTCCATACAAAAGTACGGTGACTCTCACGTGGTAATGCACTCTTTTGATTATATGATTTACGTTTGGTAGTCCTAGCTTCACTTTTAGGTCATAAAACCAAACTAAAAGGGATTATTAATGACGAAAACTGGCAACGTATACTTGCTTATTTTCCCAGATTGAACAAAATTATATTTATTTCACTGCAAGGTAAAACTATAACAACGGTAACTGCAAAGCAAAATTCAGGCGTTTTAGGTGGAGAGTTTGAGAGAGGGGGAGGTCAAGTGCTTATCTGGTCTCAACGATTTTTTTAACTACAAGTCATTGCAGCTTAGGATCAGTTTGTTCCATGAAATCAACGAGCACCTCCGAAGCTCAATGTCATCATTTAGAGCATTGTTTGTCAAAAGCTCAGTTCGCTACATGTGAAAAAACCGAATTTTCTATCGTCATATGAAATTTCCACACACTCAACTTTTGAAATTTACTTATTCTATTTCCATTTCCAACAACATACTGTGCGAATCGATCTATACCGGCATCATAGCTAAGTACCTAAGTTTTCTGTGTGTTGAGCCTGACATCCGTCTCCATTTCCCAAGTATTGAGCTCGACTTTCCAAAATTGTGTCATCAGAAACAACTTAAATGTTCACATTAAGATTTCAATATTATTTCCACAGATTTCTAGTAATGAGGAACGCATATTTTTCCGTCTACCAGCAGTGAATGTTTCCGGACAGCAATTTTTATGAATATTTATATTTTATATGGATTAATAATTTACTGATTTCTGTTTGCATTGATATTTTTGTTTTAAAAATTGGAATGTCATGCATTGCTTTTCTTAGGTTATGTTAATAGTGAATCCAACAGCAAGGATCTGAATACAATGTGGGAAATCAGATTAATGGAAACATACCAAGTTTAAAGTTGTTTCCATTGAACATTAAATCAAAGATATATGGTCATTGGAAAGCTCTGCATTAGATGTGAATGTTCAAAAATAATTAATTGATATCCTAGTAATGAATGAAAATCCCCAAAAATCTTCTTCGTTACCTTTATAAATCTTTCAACTGTCGGGTTCACATCATTATTTGAAATTCTAAACAAAAGTTATACGACAGAATTAAAGGATATTCATGCCCGAATTGAATAAAAATCCCATCATTAGTGATCATTGGGGCTGAATATTTGTGGAATTTTCTATGTAGAAATTATCTCAATTTAGTTCAGGAAATTTGTTATGAACCAGAAATAATGAGGAATTTTGTGACAAAAGGTAATTTGACTTATCCACTTTCCACTAAAATATAAATATCAATTTGAGCAAATTGGAGACGAAAATCCCATAAAACGAAAGATCTAACTTTTGAAGAACAAGTGAAAAAAGTGCAGATTAAGCTTGCATAATCAAATTTCCCTGGCATGTCATGGAGAAACAGGCCGCCAACAGAGCATAATTTATATTTATATTCTCATCATGGCTTTCATCAATCAAATTTACCCCGAAAGATCCATTACTATCAGATAAAATTTGAGAAGATTGAAAAACTATAGTTATTTATTAATTTGGTAGAGTAATATAATACTTTGACGAAGGGGAAAAAGTCGTAATATACAGGGACTGCTGAAACCGAATTTGTGGCTTAATTATAATTTTTACAAAAACAATCTATTGACGTATTTTTTGTTCATGCTACATTTTTCGAGATATGACCTGTATTTATGATTTTATTAAGTAGATATGATGTTGCTACACTTAATGACTTCAGGTTTAATGGGACCCTGGTTAACGGATTTAGGTTTACCAACACCAAATTCAATGGTAAGGTGAAATATTTATTAAATACAAAATTGACAATAATCGCGAATTCGACATTTATTTCCATTGCAAGAATCGACCTTGAATTTTGAATTAATTCAGGAGTTATAATTTGTTCATTGGCTCTGATTCGATATCTTAGTTCTATTAATGCATCTAAATGTTTTTGATTTTAGGTCTCTTCTGTTTAAAAATTAGTTTTTTTTTATAGTTTTTTAAAGAAAGATAAATTTTTACGTTTTGACTTTTCTTTAAGTCTTTATCAAAATATGATATTGACACTGACAATTTTCTTATTTATATTGATCTATAGATCACCTTCATCATGAATATCAAAATAAGGATAAAATCAACTTTCTTCCATAAAGAAAAATTAATTTTTCCTTGGTTTCCACATCTCAAATATATTAAATTTATTATAATTCACAAAATAGAGCTATAAATTCTATTTAAATTATTTAGATCTTTTATATCATTTATAGCTTTCGTTCTTATGATTGCGAACCTTTTCTAAAAATTCTCTTTTTCGTGTATTAGATTCCGTTTCAAGAATTTTTGAATATTTATAATTGAATTTATGTTTTTGTGATATTTCATGGTTCGTTAATGCAGCTCTATTTTTTGTATCGTATTGATGATGTCTTAGTCTATTTTCTAAATACTGAGATGTTTGCCCTATGTAGACAGCGTCACAATTAGTACAATGCACTTGATATTTAATATTACTTCTTTTGTTTTTTGGCGTTTCAGATTTCAATTTAGTAAAATATTTGGATAATGTATTATGTCCTCTAAGACTTATACTAATATCATATTTATTGAAATAGTTCGATAATTGTTGGGGAAGTCCTTGTACGTGTGTAAGGAAAAATGTTTTATGTTTTGATGTTTCCTCTCAGTGTTGCTTTTAAATTGATTGTAGTATCTGTTTATCCTTTTCTTGAATATGTTATTTATCATTTTTTCCGGATAATTATTTTCTTTCAATGCAATTTTTGCTTTTTGAATTGCTAAACATCCAAATTAAGGATCTGATAGTTGAATGGATCTATCCGCCAAACTTATTATCACTGATCTTTTTTGTAAAATAGGATGACACGAATTGAAGTTTAAATATCTTGAGGACTAAGTTGGTTTCGTATACCATTCTGTTCTTATGTTATTGTTAATTTTATATAATGTGACATCACGAAAATTGATTCTATTATTATTTCTATTCTATTATTTAGATTCATTCAACTGAGGACTGCACACAGCCATGAAGAAAAAGATTAAGTGAAGATAATAAATAACTTTACCGGCCACTTAATCAAACCTCTTCGGCCCAAACATCTCTGATTAAATAAAGTAATCAGGTATTGTCCAACCCAAATATCAAAATGAGATAGAGCACGATTTTGCGAATCCAAATGTCTTCTGATAACGGTAAATGACCAACACAATTGGGAAGCGAGCGAACTAATTCTGATACTATCTGACCTTGTAAAAGTTGTAAATATCTATCTCCATTTATTATGTCTCTCATTAAGAGGGTTGAATTATTATCACAACAAACGTTAAGCGTTAGCAGATATTATGTATGATCTTCTTCCATCCTATGAGGATTTTATCCGATTAATACTGGCAAATCCGCACAAGCAAATTTTGGTTTCATCGGAAAACAGTGTAGACTTGGAAATATGAGAAATTCTGTGAGGATATGTATCATTGAACTAACTTTTATATGCAGTATTCAAAGTACTAAAAGTAAAGATAGACAAAAGACAATGTGAATTACACAGAAACAAGATAAGTAATCACCAAAGTGGTTTCCCCAACAGATTGATTATTGATTCAATACACATAATAAAGCAGGCCTTTGACACAATTAACACGAAAGAAACAAGCTAACAAAATTATAGGAGCTACCATTGAGTACTTGAGTGCAACAGTGGGAGCGCAATATGAAGAAACAAACATTTTCATGATATATTAAGAAGATTAAAAAGTAGGCCCAGCAATTGATACTGACAAGATGAACTACAGAGTAAGTTTTATGTATGAAACGCCTCAATTATCTCGGAAATGACTTGTAAGATTTTCATAAACTTTTGTGTAGAAGGGTCTTGTGATACGGCCGGTATTATGGACATAGAACAAAATTGTTTAGAGAAAATCAAAAATTAGAAAATAGAGCGCTTTGAATGTTGAGAAGCAGCTTGCGCAATGAGACCCAACTTGATTTATGTTGCAGAGACAATGAGTTTGAGAGAGAATGATAATGATAATAGAAATTAAAATTATGTGTGGTATTATGAGACCAAAATAAGTATAGAAGGAGAACGAATGAAGGCGAAAATGTAGTTGAAATAATGAAAAAATAGCAAGAGTGAAAGGGCTGGGACATATTTGAAGAGATGGTTCAGAAGCTGAGATAGTAGAGTGATTGCAGGGTGGGAGAGGAAGAGGACGATCAAAGTGGAGCTGGTAGAATGAAGTAGTGATTGATATGGAAATAATGCAGGGGAGAAACTAGAAAAAAATATCAAATTCCAGCACAATTCTGAATTGATAATTTTATGTTTATTTAGAAAATGCCTTAAGCCGAAAGTGAGATGATGGGATATACATATTACTTCATGATTCACAGCCAGATCGTGTACCTGTTTCATAATCTGTGGTAATCAGAATATAGCGAAAATACAGATAATTACAGCATGTGAGGAATGCAGCACAGCGAGGTAGGGCCAAAAATTATTGAGAATATTAGACAAGAAAAATTTTTGTAGAAAGTAGAAGATCCATACCGTATAGTGCGAGTTTTATCTTGGAATTTGGATATTGGAAAGTTTCCAATATGAAATTATGGATAGACTGAAGAAAACTTTCTCCGAAGAACTAAATTCTACCCATTTACGATAAATCAAAATATCAATTTCATAGAAAATGTTTTTATTGTAAACGAAGCAACATTTCGTTTGATGGGTCATATTAACCAGCAAAACAGCTGTTATTAATCTAATGAGAATTAACGCTAAAAAGCAATAAAATTTTTGGCCAATTTTTTAATACAAAATGGATCTCGATTTTCTACAAAATACATCAGAAATATTATATTGTTAAGAATCTAAAGTTTGGCGAATGCAACAGGCAACTACCATTTTAATATACGCTAGTAATTTCTTGATATTGTTCTTCCTAGCTTACAGGATATTGTGACCATTATAATAGGAACAATTTCTAGGGAGGCTTCTAGAATTCGAATGATCAAGAAATCAGTTCTCTATAAATAAGCGCTTGTTTATCAGCAATTAATCAGTGTTTAAATGAATTAGTATGATAGGAATAAGATAAGTGTTAAGTGATTAGGACATAGTTAAGTAATTAGTGGATAGTATAGTGAATTTGGAGTTTGTGTATAAACCTACTCCAAGACACCTGCTTCATTTGAAATATAGAATTACAAAATAATTGCAGACCATAAAAACAGCGATGCTAGAAAATAGTAGAGAAATACGTTTAGTCATATTATATTGATCAATGGAGAACAATTTGTAGCATATATTTTGAAGTATCAGAAAATAGAGACGAAGGGGAATGGTAAAAAAGAGTTTGCAAACTGTAGTCAACAATCAGCGAAAGACTAAGATGGATGAAAACGAACAGAAATGAAGACAGAAAAGGATACGAAATATTATAAGAGAAATAAAAAAGAAAAATTCAAATGAAAATACAAGGATTATCTGCAAACAATCGAATGATTCTAATAAAACATGCAAATGTAATCTCAAGAAAATGAAGATTAAAGAAAGCAGGCTGACAAGAATAGACCACCAATAATAAACAAATATGGGCTCGCTAACTGAGCCAAGCACAGAAGATAACATGTAGCATGTAAAAAATGATAAACAAAAATAAAAATATAAGAAGTTAAGGAAATCATGAATGAAATGAGAAATGAAAAAACGGCTGATCAAGATGGAATAAGCATAGAGCTGATAATTTAAGGAGGAACCAAACATTATGAGAGAATATACCAATTAATTAAGATAATATGGTTTACCAAAAAAATGAAAAATTATCACTATATACAAGAAATGTGATCAAAACTATAGGAGGAACACCCTAGTAAACGTTGCCAATAAAATTCTATCAACAGTAATAAGAAAACAACTAGTTGGTCGTACTCAATATCAATACGGCTTCACACGGAAAAAGCACATGAGTGTCAAATAGACATCGAGATGCTCTTTATTGATTTTCAACAGGCGATCGACTTAATAAAGAAAACACTGAAAAACAAGGTGTAGATTCAAAACTGCAAAGATCAATTAAGATGACTATTAGCGAAATATGAGTCAGCATACTAACGCATAAAGCAGAATCTGATGAAATTGTGATTAACAAAGAAGTAAAAAAAGCTTACTATCGACAGCACTATTTAACTTAAAATGCATAATGAAAACAATCATAAAGTTTGAGTTCAAGTGGTGCACACATAATCGCCTATGCTGATGATATAGTACTTGTAATCAAATGAGGATCTATAACGAATTCAATGTTGAACGAGATAGTTACAAAAGGAGAGTGGATTAGTTTTAAATCAAAGAAAACAAAAATGATGAGATTTCAAAGGGGAAAGCTAAAAGTTGTCAAGTATGAATTTATGGAAATGAATAAGTTCAAGTACCTTGGCATTATGATCAATAATAGAGGGAAGAGGAAAACTGAGATTAAGAAAAAATAATTAGTAGTTATGCGTTGTACTTATAACTTGATCCTGGATAGCCATCATGAAGCCTGCGGTCTCTGGAAAGAGATTGCCGATAGTAAACCATCTGTTTGAAGCTTCTTTGTCAACATGCGGCTGGTTGAGGTCGTAATGATGTCTACCGTGTAGTGCCTTTCGTGACCACTGTTCCAGCTTCTCAGTGTCCAATACTATATTCAAGTCAGTAATTATTATTATTGATATGAATTTTCTTTTATGTTCGTAAATTAAAGTTCATTTGGATGATAACAATTTTATGCGTAACTTTGTAAATGCACTAATCACGTACTTTCTCTATCTATTCTCTAGTTCTCATTCGTCCCGACAATTATAATATTTATTATTTAATATCCTTTTTTTCACAAATTTCGCGCATAAGTATAAATTTTGGAATGTTGTAATTCGAGATGGACAAGATTCATAATCATATTTAAGTTTTATTATGTCTATAAAAATATTTGTCCAAGCTATAGAGATAACAAACCAGATATATACGCTCTAGTGGGACAGGAATCGGAATTATCTTTAAATGAGACTTTAGATTTTTCAAAAACAAAGTTTAGCAGCAGCTAGGAAAGAATTTAAATATTTGGAACAAGATTGAATTGAAATGCTTATGTGATATTATTATATAAGAAAAATAACAATTATTTATATTGCGATCTTTACATTTAGAAATATATAAATTTATTTTCTATATTATTGTTACCAAAATTATATCATTCCAGCCCACTTCTCAATTTTCCCATTCTATCATCTTCCGACTCTCTCTAAATCGTTGACTAGCGAATTTTTTATTTTCTCTTTTTATAGTCTTCCAATACAAAGAACCGTGATAGGGCAAAATATAGCTCACGCATATAATCATTGGAATCCTCCTTTTTTGTATCGGAAGAGGCAAGGAATGACGCTCTATATGTGATTCCGGACTCCCATGTTTTTCTCTTATAATTAACTATGTATCAGATTTCCGAATATATAATTTAGAATACATTTACTTTATCGCTAGGGAAGAAACATTATACGAGATTTTTTTTAGAATATATATAATTAAGTATTATATGAAGCAATATATTTGTTCTTCCAATTGTAATTGCGGAAGATGTTTTTATGTGGAGGAGTAAAATTATTACATCGCTCACTTGAGCGGAATTTTTGATAATCAGCTAAAGGAATCGTATCAAATCAGAAATAACAGATTTGGAAATATTTCGGAAATTATGTAATTGGCAAAGAAAATGAGCATGTGGTTTTACCCAAGTCATTATAATACTCCCTTTTATTTCAAACTATTCCGAATATTGTGTTATTTTTGTTAATGGGAACATGAAAAGAACGAGAGTATGATATAGCGTATCTAGTTTTGCGAAAAATATATTTCTTTCCATACGTATGCATAACGAACTATATTAGGGTATAAATAGTATAAATACTAGCTCATATTGCATGCCTCCAGGAGTGGTTTTAATTTTTAACAGAGAAGAACAAATCACAAATTTGAATATCTTGGACCAGTCAGGAAAGGACGACAAAATAGAATAAAAAAGGCAAAAAATATGTACTATGCATTGAATGGAACAATGTTCAATAAGAAATTGAGCAAATGCAATACAATAACAGTAACACATATGGAACATATGGAAGTGAAACGAAGGTAACTCACAATTAAGTAGAAAGTAAACGAATCGAAACCTTCGAGGGATAGCAGGAGAAACAAGGATGGATAAAATAGGAAACGAAATTATAAAAAACAACTAAAGACAAAAAAATCAAAGAAAATATGAATAAGAAAAATGTCAGTTGCTTTCGACATTAAACAGGTTAATAAAACGAATAAAAGAAGCGAAAACAGTAGTAAGAAGTAGAAGGAACAGACCAAGAAAAACATGGAACTAACAAATAGCGCAGATAGAAAAATAAAAGCAGCAGACAATGAATTGAATGTTGATAATGGCACAGGACACGAAAAGATAGAGGAAATTAATAAATGGATAATAAACACATTTCCAACGACCTATAGAGAGAAAAAGGAAAAATGGAAAAACAAGATGAGGAGCAATACCATTACAGATACATCGAAGATTAGTTTTTCAATGCCAGATTATTCGGTTCAAAATAAAATCTCACAAATATAATTTTTTGGATTATTGGAATGAGAATCAATATAAACATTTTATGGTGCTACTTACTATGCCTTTTTAGAATTATTTACTTTACTTACTATTATCAGACGTCAATGTATTTCAATGCTCTCAAAAACGAGAGTATATATAATTATATGCAGCCTGGCAATATCACGCTTACACATTAATGTTGATAGGAAGGATATACTGCTGAGAGAGTGGAACTTTTTATTGTCTAGTTTAGTGTTATAAAGTTCAGTGCCTCCTTCGTTCTTTGAGATATCAATTTGAAAACTTGAGATATTATATTTATCACATTTTAAAATTATTCAAAAACTTGCAGGGTGTTTCACGCTATACCACATCAAAATTAAATTTTCTTAAGTAAAACACTCTATATTTTATTGCATATTTGGAAACAAATTTGATATCACAATAATATAGAGTTGTAATGTGTTCTACGGGGTATTTAGAGAGTTATAACGAATTTTCCATAAAAATTGTAACAAGTTCAATACCCTTTATAATGTAAAAGAAATTCGAGAATAGAAATCCGTTGCGGCCAAACCCTTCAAATAGTGGTAAAAATTCTGGAAAATAGTTCGGTAATATTCATTTCATCTGACACAGGGTGAATCAATATACCCGTATATCAATTTCTCGGTTTTTCCAAATAAATCACTCTGTATTTTATGCAAGTATCATTGCTCTTTGATCCTGTAGAGGTTAAATTGTAAATAGAAAGGAAAAAAAGATGAATTTCCAAATATATCACAGGAAAGGAACAATAAAAAAACGATTCTATTCACTACAATATACGTACACGTCTTTATTATAACACTAAGTTTTCAGAATGATTTCCAAAGACATCTATGCTTGAAGTCTATAAGGGAAAGAGTTACTCACATTACGAATTATATATACGGAAACATTGCGAAATTCCTTTTTACACTGCAAAAAAATATCAGAATATCTCAAGAACAAATTAATTTAGGTATATAAAATGCTTGATAATTTTCCAGAATTTTCACTTCTATTCGAATGCTTGGCCGCAACAAATCTTCATTTTAGAATTTCTTTTACATTATACAAGGTATTGAAGTTATTACAATTTTTGTGGAAAATTGGTTATAACTTTTAAAATATCACATGAAACAAATCACAATCCTATATTATTGTAAGTTGATAAAAAACATGCAATACAAGACAGGGTGTTTGATTCAAAAAAATGTAACTCTGATATCGCATTTTCGAACACCCTGTAAGATTATGAATAATTTTAGAATGTGCAGACTGATAATGGCTATATCCGTCAGATTTTCAAATTGATATGTCGAAAGGCAAAGGAGGCACTTAGCTTTATCACACTAATCAATTACCCTGTATATAGGAGTAAGTATTAGTGTTTAACGCCAAAATGCGGTCCCAAAGAGGGACATCAATAGAAAAAAAATGAATTTAATTAAAAAATTCTAGTCGAAATTACAAGCATTACTGGTAATTTTCACAATAAGAATGGTACAAACTTTGAACATTTAAACTGTTATATTCCTTCTTGATAAGTGTAAAAATGTTTGAATTTATCTGATTGTTTATATAAAGAAAATCGAGTCAAGAATTTCGATAAATGCCATTCTAAATACATACATACAAAGTACTTGCATGCTTGGTATTTTATGTTTTTAGAAGTTTAGAAATTATATTTTCATACGAATTACATAATGATGAAATATGAATAATATTTTGCATCTTACTGACACAATAAAAAAATATGAACTAGTGTTTAAAGAAAAATCATGGGTGAAATTAGTTCAATATTTTTGTCATCACTTGATAGAAAGATTTATTATAGTTTTGTTTGATCTTATTTAATATGTTGTGGCCAACTAAAGCTACTAAACTAAAACTAGCCAACTAAATTTTTCTTCAATTTTTTCCTTATACGAGTAACACGATGTTCGACAGTATGCAGTTCAATTAGAAATGTTCGATTGTGCTGCAATACCTTCAGTAAATATTTTTAATGAATAATTACAATGACAATTTCTTGGCTTGTACAACGATCTAAAAATCTACATATCTCCTAAACCATAAATTTTAACTAGTCAAACAAAGAGAAACTTTTTGTTACAAAATACGTTTTTGCTATATTTAGATTGTACAAGTAGTCCCCGTTAAAGTTACCATTGGGCATGAGTCGGCCCTGGCTTTCAGTTAGTATAGAATTATTCAATCCTTAAAATACACTACATGGACGTAATTTTCCATTAAAAATTCATAATGTTCGAATGTATAATTAAGAAAATATACTTAAATATAAGTTCTGATTTCGCAACTTTAAACTTTAGAAGCGTGTTGTGGAGGAATATATCTAGAGTTAGACGATTCAATCAACTTCCCATATATGAGTATTTTCTTCCCTTTTCATCCAAACTGAACTCAACAATCCACTGGCCTGAATCAATTAACTCTTATATTTTCAACTCCACTTTGTAAGTGATTAATTATGAACGACCGACATATAGAACAGACTGTTAATTGTACACCTTTATACCTCCGTTCAGAAATATTGAATTAAGCTCTGCGTTCAAATGAATCTCTATCTCTTTTAACTAATAGCTTTAGCGATTGGCTTGATAATGACATAACTCGCAAATTTTTAACCATATCGACTACAAATCTCATTACTAACAATACTTTCCAGCATCAATTTGAATTTATCAGCATCTAATCTATTTTTTCTTCGGACGTAAAAAGAATTTTTTCTAGTCTTACACCGTCCGTGTCATCATTAAAACATATTCAAGTTATTATAAAAAGATCCTTGATGAAGGAAACATCCCCTTTGTCGTTACATCAAAATAATCATGACTTTTTCTAAAATCTAAAATATGTTTTTTTGAAAAGACGTTTTAAATATTTTAATCTTGTTATGACAGTGTTATAGACTTATTGCTTTTTCTTCTAAAAAAGCTCATAAAATGTGTGTTTGACCTTATAAAACCATAGTTTATTCCATTTTCATTCAAGAAACGCTGCCATAACATTCCTTAATTATTTCTTATATGTTTTTCTAACTTTGCAATTCACGGAGAAACTTGTAACTTATATAAATAAACACTTATATAATGTTAATTGTAATTTGGTAATTGATTAAAAATGTATTCCAAATTCCATCACAACTTAAAAGCCATTTTCAATAGAATAATTTATCAAAAACTTTAGCTTCAAGATAACAAAAAAATGTATTATCCTAAAAGTGATACGACAATTTATTGTACAAATAGGAAAATATAAGTCAAATTTCCCAAAAAATACCATTATAAGTTTATTGCAAACTTTCAATAGTCTAATACACCTTTTTAATAAATATAAACTTTAAGAAAAATCTCACATTTGTTACCTCATCTATTTTTTTCATTCGTAGAATTAAACACTACGTTTTTGATTTTTGTTTCCAGAGCAAGTTCAAGAATAACATATATAGAATAGTGACAGTTCGGACGAGAAAATTATCGCAAAATTTCACAAAACCGGTATGCCGTTACCGTTACATTTGCCGAGCTTACTGACTTTAGAAATTTCTGAGCGCTTCCACATCCGATATGCAGCAGTTAACATAAGAGATTCTGCGCTCAAATGGATAGAAAGTTTTGAATTCGATGTGTTCAATAATTCCGTATCTCCCGATTCTTAACAATAATGATAAGTTGGAAATACAATCCATATTTTTCTCTATTTCTCTTTTCTTGAATAAATTATTTCTAGTTTTGGTGCATTTCAATACATCGCGTGTTTTATATGACAAGATATGTTGAAGATTCTGCTATCGACTTTAATCAAAAACTATTTATCAATGACAAGTTTGATTTATAAATATAATATTCACCTCATGCTCCCCAAAACTTCTTGGCATTTCAATCTGACAATAAAATTGCTAATTTTTGGTTCAAATGATGAGAACTATCCACTATACTGTTATT
This sequence comes from Diorhabda carinulata, assembly GCF_026250575.1. NCBI lineage: Eukaryota > Metazoa > Arthropoda > Insecta > Coleoptera > Chrysomelidae > Diorhabda > Diorhabda carinulata. The sequence continues at coordinate 8,582,297 of NC_079472.1, read as the reverse complement.
AATGTAGGAACTATAGATATATATATATATATATATATATATATATATATATATATATATATACGAGGGTTGCTTCTAAAGTTTTAAGATATGAAAACACTAATGTGAATATGTCAAATCTAAGATTGCGATCAGAAAGCTTTATATTTTGAATGGTGAATGTAATCAAAACGTGTTATCATACGAGTACTGTTTGAGTTGTTTACATCTACTTTAAACATTTACCTTGATCAGAAAATTGAATTAGATGGCGAACATTTTCTATGAACTTCGACGTGATTTGAAACTATCAACTCTCAATGACTTTTGGTGATGAAGCAGTATCTCGAGCAACCGTGTTTTGCCGAATTCAATCGTGGTCGCACTTTGTTACAGGATGAATTTCGAGAAGGTCGTCCAAAATCGGCTGTTGTGTCAGAAAATATCAATGCTGTGAAAAGCTGCAAGGCATACTAGAACACTAGATTTATTTACCATTTCTTGAATATTTGGCTATCATGAAGAATTATTTGCATTGGATACCGCAGAATTTGACAATCGCTCAAAAAGCTGGTGTTGATAGATTCAAAGAAATACTGTACAAATTCAATCGCGATACTTCAGAACACGTCTAAGATTGTGGCAGGGGACGAGTTATGGATCTATGCATATGAACCCGAAACTAGATAAAAATCGATTTTATTGGTTTTTCATATTCAAATTCAACAAAAGTTATTCGCGCATGAAGCACTTCGAAGCAAATGAGCGCTTGGTGCACCAACATTTGTTTGCCAGAAGTAAAAAAGTCAGGGAAAGCAATCGCAGAAGACGAATATCTAATTGATGTGTAATCCGTTGCATAGTCCTTGTTGACACTCAATGATTTTTTTTACTTATACAGATCAAAAATAAATTGGCAGATCAACATATCTCTACACCTGAAAAAACGGATGATAGGTTCAAATTCACATGTTTTGGGAGATACTTCAATCGGAATAGAAAAAAATGCTTGGACAATTAAATTAGTTCAAACGGATGCAAAAGTGATCTTGAAGGAATCTAAGACGAAGAACAATAAAGCCATATCCAATTATAACTATTTGTTTATTTTTGTCTATCTTAAAACTTAAGTAGCATCCCTCTTATCCTGAAAAATTATGTACGTTTGGACGTTCTGACTTTGAATGAAAAAGTTATTTCACCATAAAAAGTAATATAATAGCGAACTTTCACAGATATAGCGAGATTGACAGATAGTGTGGGATTTCTACTCACTAAAAAAATCCTCCAGTTCATGCTAAAGAATGTTGAAATCACCCTAAGGTATTACTTCAGCATTTCTGCATTGTTCAATTTCTTTCTGCTTTCGTGTTAATTTATTTTTAGTAAAATTTGCTATCACTTACCATTCTTGCGGACTGTTTAGCATATATTCCACGATATGTTTAGATAAAATTTTATCGCCCATTTTCATCTCGGTGGTTTTTCCCTCTATCCCCCACTGGGAACACTCAAAAAAGGTGTGGTAAACGTCGTCTATTTGCATGCTACAGATGGTTTCCGAAATTTTAAACCATGTTCTTTTTACCCATAACATAAATTTATGTTAGGTATCAATCTTTTAGTCCATTAACACTTAGCGATGTCTAGTGTTGACTTAGTGATGATTGTTTGCCACATACTTATAGTTCGATTCCTCTCTGCCTTCTTCACAAGCCCTGATATAGGAATAGCTCCTAGGATTGTGGTGTTTGCGTGGGGTTGTGTTCGACTATTTCTATTTCAATATTTTTTTATTTTTTAAGAAATTTTATTTTTTTGAAAAATTTGTCTTTTTTTGTTTATTTTAAATTCAGAGGGGGGTGGGTGGATACAGCTGCGGCTGCATTATTCCCTATCCCTATCGTCGGCCATTTGGCTGGAGATCCAGTTCACCAGGTTGCAGGGAAACCGCAAAAAACCTGCAATACCGACTATACGATCGACGAAGACTGTGTAGAGTGGGTGTTGGGGGTCGGAGTCGGAGTTTATCTCATTGATATGGGACTTTTGGTGCAGTTTTTGCATGTAGCGGAGTTTGATTCTGGACATTTCTCTGGTTTGTGGTCAGATGCATCGCAAGAGGAACGGATCAGTGCGAAAGCCTGTTAAAATTGTTGCCATTGATGCAGGCAAACCTGTTTAAATATTAACACGATAATAAGAAAAATACTTGAAAAATGTTCATATATTTTGGGGAATATGGCTTTGTGAATTAACATCGCTGTTACATAGTCAGCGCTCATTAATTTCATTACTTTATCACTATAATCTTCCGAAAATAGTTCAAGGATTTCATTAGATTTGTCTTCAGTAATAGTTGTTTCTCAAAAACAATCCATAACAAAGTAGCGAATTTGAATATGAGAACAGGACTGACTTCAGATGACCTTGGGAAAAAAATTTTTCATTATTTTTCTCGTAGTGTCGAAAGTATCCAACGAGTTCACGTTTGCTCAGATAGAGGGATTCCTTGTTAAGCTGTCATGACGATGGTTGCCGTTTCATGTTTCATTGCAAATATGTTCACACTAAATGCGCTATATCATTTGTCTCACAAGCCACAGTGGGTATAATATATCTTAGTTTAAATATATACAAAGTAAATATTGCTACAAAAATCAATTTACTATATTTAGTATAATAACGCTCACACGATTATTCGCATACGTCTCAATTATAATGCTACTTTCCTTAATATACTAAACTATATATAAACCACATAAGGGTGTAGTTTCTAATTGGCCGTGTCTTAATTCAAATTTGCTAGGCCCCGTAGAGTACATTATCATAATAATCCGATTAAATATACCAATTAATTTGTCTTTAAACCTATTACATTCTCTAAACATATTGCGGTGCTCTATTTAGGTTAAATAACCTCTATATTTTCGTATAGAACGAAAATTATTAAAATATTTTTGTTTTCTAGATAGAAAATCATATAGTGGGAAAAATAAATGCAGTGAATACGAGGATGGTTCAAACATTAGCCAAAATTTTTGGATAAACGCGTGAAGAAAGTACTGTCGCAAAAGTGGCTGCACCCGATATTAGTCTGGTCTGTTACGATACGTAAAGAACAGTCTGGACCGACTAACCTAGGTTTTTAGTGTGCTTATAGCCATGAGCGAGAAGCAAATACCAGTATCTGTTGCACAACGCATCATCAATCTTTTTTTGTCAAAGATAATGTAAGATCCTTAGAAATTTATCAAAAATTACTTTAGAAATTTGGTGATGAATGGTATTCCGCTTTTCAAAAAGGCCAAGGAGTGGTGCCACTTGCGCGACGTCCCAGAACAAGTGTTACCGATAAGAACGCCAGTGCTGTAGAAAAACTGATTTGAGGAGCCTGAGGCAGTACTGAACGCAATGTTGCTGAATAATTGGGTGTCATAGGTAGGTAGTATTGAGCAAATAATGGTCAAGACTTCCGAATTTTGAGAAGAAATTCACAGGCTGGGAAGCCACGCGGCTATTATTTACTTGGTCCATTGAATGAGGCCCTTGGGGGAGTACAAGTCGACAGATTTTTAGGGAAATGTTATCCGAAAGCTTCTGAACAGGTGACAAAAATGTGTAGAATGTGACGGAGACTATCTAAAAAAACTCTACAATTTATACAAGTGGTAACAAGTTTGAGCACATTCCAGCTTGACATTTTGCTACTATATTCCTATAAATCAGTTCTGTTTATCATCAACTGTTGTAATTCCCAAGTCAGCTTCTGAGTAACGGATGGTTAGAATTTTATAGAGAAAATAAAGCCATACCAAACTCATTGTGAATGGACCAAATAATTGAACAACTTATCAATAATACAGACGGTGATATAGATCCTTAAAGTTACACAAAGCAAACATAATTAAATGGAATAGGTTATGACTATCTAGTTCGCTCATCCTCCCGAGGCCAGTAGTAATGTACGTACAAGAAAATATAATCCTGTGACTCCTGTCAAATGATTGAAATCTTTCCCAATATAGAAATATATATCTCGACAAATAGTGACCTAATTACGGGGAAGAGCGAAAGTCTCGACCAACTGATACGCCAGAAATGTATTTGCTATTCAAAGGCTTTTGTCTATGACGGAGAAAAAGCGCAGTACATAAATACCAAAAAATTGTGGCGAGAGATGAAACAAATCCAAAAAGTTTTCGACTAACTATGCCGAGAAAGTTTTGACTTTTTCTTACGAGCAGTTTGATTTAATCACAAAATGAAAAAAATGGAAGAAAAAAAAAGGATAACCTTGCTTCAATCCGTCAATGTCAGACATTTATCTAATCGTTCTAAAGTTATTAATACTTTATAAGAAATAATTCATTTTTCTCATTAGTATTATTCACTATGACTCCTGGTATTAGTTGGTTTAATTATAGACAGATTTTCTAGATCCACTGGATTATTTCAATTCAATTCATGAAAGGAGCATAGAAACAAGACATTTTGAAGAAAAATAATTTTTGGAAAAGTCAAGAGTTTATTAAAAAAATGTTTGTACATATTAAAATACATTATTTTGGGAACTTATTTCTTGAAAATAACATCTTCCGAATGTGAAACCATTATGCTCCCGGCATTTATTTAATCGCGCATATAATTCTTTGTTTTTAATGCTAAACTAAACGTTTTCGTCTTATGTAAATTTCAATATATATAACTCTCAAGAAAATAATCAACATCTGGTATAAATTTCCCTTTCATTTCCATGTTACACTACAAAAATTATTTTTATGTAATCCGTAGAAAATGCTTGTGTTTCATATGAGTATAAATATATAAATACGACAAATGTCGTGGATAACTAGAGCTGTTATGTTTATTATGCTTTTCATCTTATGTGAAAGACATTACAATTCTTCTTCTTCGGCTTATTTTAGGGCTTGCTCTGTATTCTCCAACTTCTTCACTCGATATTGTGATATGGATGTTCATGATTCAGCCAATCTTTTTGATGAATTGCCTGCTGATCTTCTGGTGGTTGTCTTCATCTTGAATGCTTGCTTCGCAAGCTGATTCTCTCCCATTTTCTAGACGTGTGCCGTCCACTCTCTTCTTCTCCTATGTATCCATATAACTACATCCGTAATCTGATCGCAGGCCTGTTTAATTTAATTTAATTTGTCCCAAAGGGTTATTCCGGTTATCAATCTAATTTTTTCATCTCTGTTGTTCGGAGTTGTATTGTCAAACTTGTATCCGCTTTCTTGTTAGCTGCATAGATTTATATGGGATATGCATACAACTGTTTTGTATATACGTAACATGAATTTGTTGTGCCATATAGGTCAAGCAAACTTTGCTTGGGGGATAGATATCTTCATATTGAACTGTTCTGTCATTTGGTTGAATCTGGAAACATTTGTTATGAAATGTAATCTGCGTGGCATACAATTCGGAACTCGCTGCAAAGTATTCTATCAATATCCTTGTTAAAAGTTTCATTTTGATGATAAGAAGGCAAATGCCTCGATTTTTTTGGGTCTTTTTTTGCATTCTTATTCCACTCACTGTATTGTAGGGTCCTGGAGACTTCTTATTTTTCAACCTTAGGATCGCAGTTTCAACTTTCTTTTCGCTGATCTCGAAAGTATCAGTTTTTTGTTCCAGTGTGCTAGGGGTACCATCCTGGTCATTTGATTATAGGTTCTTAAAATGATTTGTCTACTCCCTCGGTGAGATTATAGGCGCAATATATTCTGTGGTTAGTCTTTTTCTTCATCTTATCAGATTATATATCTTTCCTTGAACCCCATAAAGAGCATTCTGAATTTCTATTGAGAACTTCTCCCAATACTCTCATTTTATATCCGATATTCTCACATTTATTCCATTTTAACCCATAATATATAGTTGGTGTTCTGCTTTTGTTTTTAGGCTTCAGATGATTTTATTCTGATGCATCCAAAACTATACAGCTCTTGGATTTTACTCTACAAAAGATTTGGCGACTCATACAATTGCCGTTGCTTAGAAAAGACTCTTGGTATTAGAGTTTTTACCAAGAACTTATCAAGTTGAGTATTTTTCTATTTATTTCCACTATATTTGTCTCAAAGTCTTTGGCTAGCTTGTCAAGAATTAGGTTATTTTTTTTATTCCATTCCTATAGTTGCGCTCCTTAATATCCCAAAGGATTGGATTAGACTCATATGCCTCGTATGTCCATTTTTCTGGTGAAGACATTCTTGAGAGTACTCTCAGAAATTCAAACTCGAATTAAATTTCTTAGAGAACCTCTCAGAAGGATTTATACTTGCTACTGTGAAGAAAGAGGGGTAGTTCTCGGAGAGTTTCCCCTCTACTTCCGGCGAAAACTCTCAGGACCCCTTACACTCACACGTGTAAACGCACCTTAATGAGTGGTCTATGTTGTTATTAATTGGTTTTTTTGTAAAGAGAAAATGTCAAGCAAAAAGGAATCTTAAACAATGAAAAATGGTTATAATTAACAATAAAAAAAATCAATATATGACTTTCATGCTACAAATAATGATAAAATTGTGAAGCGAGACTTTTATATTTCTTCATTTTTTTCTTAATAACAACCCTCCAGCCCAATGAAATAGATGTAACAAATACAAATGATAACCTGTGGCACTTTTCAAAGAATTGCAGAATGTTATAAATGGGATACATTTATAAGAAAGGATTTATGGTATTCGTGCTGCCTTAGGCGTTTGAGAGAGTTTTTTGTCTTACATATTTGAATGATTGAATAATTCACAATGAGTTTTCAGCTTTTTATATCTAAGAAAAATCAGAAAAGCCGAGCAATTCAGCTGGAAAAGTGCCATATTTGAATCTCATAACTACGAGGGTGTATTCAATTAGTTTATTTCAATCTACCTGGTATAATATCGTTTTATTGAAATTTCGAAATAAATTGATTCTAATACTATATTTTTGAAAGTTATACATATATATATATATATATATATATATATATATATATATATATATATATATATATATATATATATATATATATATATATATAAATTTCTTTAATGAAACATTCAAAATTTGAAATATAATTCCCCCTCATTCAGTGATCTGGTAGCTTCAAGCAATAATATTGGTTCTCAAAACTATGCATATCAGCAATAAATTAGTGAGGTTCATTTGCGTACTTTCGATAGTCAGGTTAATTTTCAGTATAATTTTCTTCAAGGTCTATAAATTATATACAAATAATATTTGAACGTCCTGGTCTGATGACAATCTCTCTCTTGAAAGTGAGATTTTGGTGAGAAGAGTAAGGAAATAGGAAAAAGTCGCAGGATACAAGTCATGTGAATACGATTTATCTGCCAAAGAATAGTTGCAATCACATAAAAATGTTCGAATGCGCTTTTATTCCAAAGTGAACAATCGCAACACCCAATGAGCGGATATCTCTTGGATGCTCAATTCTTCAAACAATATATGAAGAATGTCTTCTTTTGAGCCGATAACCTTCTCTATCTCTCTATCTAACATTAAATCAACGGTCCAGTATTATTATTATTTTAAAAGAGCAGTAATACAAATAACACATTCAAGCGCAACCGCTTTCGTCGCTATTTATACATTGAACCACTAATTCAGAAAATTTTATGATCTTTCCCTTTGTGTTTTTTCAGCTTGTGTCAACAAATAAAATGAGTGACGAGAATTTTGAAACCTTTTCCTTCGAAACATCTCCTATTGTCTAGAAATGTTGCAATTCAGATAAGCCAAAGGTTTGAAATCAGTCCTCATTTTCATAAACAAATGGGACAGTATGTTTATATTTCTTCTTTGGACCTAGTAAGTAATTTAGTTATGTTGTTGAATGGAGAATTAAACTAATTTAATCTAGACATTTTTCTTGTTCATCTTTACATCTATAGATTCTCACGTAAACCAACCGATTACTTATGTAACTGTTATCACTTTCACACGTCTTGTTATAAATAAAAATAAGATTGAATAAAATATGTTAGGTTATATTTATATTTTGATGACACAAAAATGTAGGTACTAAAAATTGAATATAGAATAAGGGCTCAATCATCTCTCTTGTTACGCCCACTATCTTCGCATGGAACGGATTAAATGCGGAACGAAATGTGTAATAAAAAATTACTGCTATTAAATTCCTAGACATTATTTTTAAATCAGATTAAAGATTTTGGAAATATTTATTTCATCGTGATTGCTTTTTTTGTAATAATTTTGACGCATCCCGTTACAATATAAAAAACATAAATTCAAATATTATTTGGAAAACAACAAAATGAGAGAGAACATGAAGTTAGAGAAGAGAAAAATAATTAAGATTAATTTTCAAGTAATTGCATTTATTAACTCATAAACATATTAAAGTCATCTAAAAACTTAATTTCATGGGTTATTCATATGATACTTAATATATACTTCTAAGTGAGATTGAGGATTTATTTCTAGATCAGCTCTGACTACAATTTCTACTTTCATACATTATATTATTATTATTCTAGGTAATATACCGAACAACAAAATATCAGCTGAACGATGTGACGTTTGACACTTTCATGACGCACATGTTCTGCTACAAAGTGTCGATTGGCTTCCTTCGTTTTGCAATAGTCGTGACGCACGTTCATTCCGCACCGTCTGATTGAACCATTAACAGAATCTTTCACTTCACTCATAGAAATATTCCTTCCGGTCTATTATAAAAAATCATATTTTTCTATGTATTTCTAATGGTTAATGTTCAATTGTTTTTAAGAGTTTTGAACCTTGACGCTCTTATATTTGATGCAATTTAAAATTGCGCTCTAGTTAAAATTATAGCTTCCTTCGCGGTTGATAAATTGGACACATTCCGAATGTATTCTAAATACTTTCGGAGCGTGTCAAATGCCCATGCTTGGTTCAGAATATTCTCTGACATACATTCCTCCACGAACGATTGATGAACATCTAAAATTTCTAATTTGTATACAAAACTAGATAGGAAGATAAAATGCATATAATTAACTGGCCGTAGGTTTATGTACAAAGCCAGCTATCACGTTTTTTTAATACAATTACGTAGAAAACCAAATAGTTTAGAGGTTATTTCGTGGTAAATATCACAAAAAGGATGAATGTACACGCGCCCGATTAAAAATCCTTACCGATGTCCGAAGATACATAGGACGTATTCAGAGAACGTTCGTAATTAGAAATATGTGCTCCACGAACATATTTTATTAGCACCACGAGCCTACAATTTCAAACTGTGCATGAATCTGATGACAGAACATGTTCAAGATATCTACCACGAACCACGTGCAGAACAAGAAATACTGACGCATGCGTATCACTTTTTGACTTGACAAGTACAGACTAAAGTCTTCGAGCCGGCGTTTTTGTTTGTTTCCCACTTACGTTTTAATATGAGTGGTGTTAGATTTTAATAGAATTAGATGCATTATTAAATGGTAAGTAAGAAATCATATTCACTTTTTGTTTTTTAGATTGCTTTTATTACCTAAGATTTTAACAAATTTACCTATAAATTGTTTGAATGATTTAAAGATTTATCTATAACTTTGAATATGTGAACAAATAATGTAAATATGCATGTATATCAATTCTTTAATTGATTGATTGAGTTTAAAAACATGTTTTTTAATAATTTATTGAATAATATTGAAAAATGCACGTGATATAAGCTATAGTTTAATATGATACTGCTCCAATTTCTTTTTCTTTATGTTTTCATTACTGATTTGACATCAATATCTTCAAAGATGTATTGAATGGATTTACAAATGAAACCATCTGGTTTTTAAAATATCATGCATTTTTCCTTTCTTATATAAAATATGTAGTCAGGAAAGGGAAAGAAACATTTTGTGTGACTTAGTGGAAAAAGTGATAAAATATTTCTTATTTTTAGGTTGTATTAGTAGCTTGAAACTAATTTCCCAACTTAAATATTATTTCATTAAAATGAAAATAGTAAAAAAGGAGTTTGATGGAAGCGAGTTCTTGTTCTTTGGATGGATCAGTGTAACTTGAAGATATTACTCATCCCATAATCATAATCTTTTCTAATAATTATTGTCTATTCTATGTAGTAAGAAATGTGGCAACAAGTGATTATTTCTTTAGCTACTACAGTGGAAGTGGTGAGTGGCATATTTTATTATAAATTTCTTTAATTTCTTATTTCTTAGACCTTTTGATATAATAATGCTTCTAGATGTTCTTGATTTTAGGTCTCTTCTATTTTAAAATTAACGTTTTGACTCAACTTCAGTCTTTATCAAAATAAAATATTTTATTTTGGTAAATATTTTAAAATAAAGACTGAAGTTAGTTGAAATGTCAATTTTTTATAAATCTCTCAAAAATTATTGAAAGAAAAACTTATTTTAAAACAGAAGAGACTTGAAATCAAGAACATTTAAAAGCATTATTTCATTATATCGACAAAGTATTTTTCCAGATAAGTGTCCTCTTTGGGAACATCTTCGCCATTTTAGAAAAGAAATTACTTTATTTAAATTGACATGAATTATATGTAATAAACAATAAGGTATGCAATACGGTTATGTATAGAAGCAAGAAAAACATAATAATGTCTCTTCACATGTGTGATCGTTCACGAAGGATTCTTCACTCCTGCCATCTTACGAGTATCTACAGAGATTCTTCGATTGTATTGAAATCATAGATCGCCTACTATTAGGCAACCGAAAAGTGGACTGTATTTGTGTAAAATATGAGGGCGAATCACTAAGTACAGACACAGGGTGCTTAGAAAGTTTTATGTTAAATGTAAATAACATATACTAGGGTATGGGCTTGAAAAATTCTGAAAAAGCATATTCTTTTTTAACGAAAATAAATACAACTTAATTTTATAATAATGGTGTTTATAAGTCGATAGGATTAGAACAAACTTACAAAGTGTAGAAGTGTGGATATATTTTTTACCGTCCAAGATTAGTTTCAAATAGGCACTAAGTCATTAGCTCTGATTATGTAAGAGAACTACTGGCCTGTTTGGTGAAGTGCTATTGGCGAAAGCAGAGGTTTTCAAATGACAGAACCTTTTTGGCAAGAGAAATACTTCATTGAACCCTAAAATAAAACAAATATGTCTTTATGTGCATTCTTTATCAATCATTATAATATGGATAGGTATCACGTAAAAAAAGGTTGAAGGGTTTAATGAGAGGTGTGAAACTGTTTCTTGTTTTTTTGTCAATTGGTTGATGTCAGGTTTGATGGGAGATAGTTGAAGTCTCATGTCAGGTTTGACGTCCAGTCTATTGCAGTATTTCGATTTAGTAGCTGCATAGGTTGAAAATCCTGTTTCACACAAGTGTGTTGTTGGGATGCTAGACCAATTCTTCAAATATATCATCTTGAAACATTACATGGTTATGATAAATTCCATCCGTTCAATTTTTGAAAGATATCCGCCATACAAGACAGTGGAACAAACAAGTTTTAGCATAAAAACAGTTTTTCAAATTAAAAGAAATATCTGTTAAGAATGTTTATAATCCCACTCTAAGTTTGAATAGCCTTGTTAAAATTGTACCGTGAGATAACCATTGCACTTCTGTATGGAGCAGCAGTGTTTTATGTTTGCTGCCATAATCTGCACATAATAATGAGAAAAATCGGAATTGCAGTGGTCGTGATTTAATGAAATTTATGTTCACTGCTTCATAGAGGAATAATTTTAGAATTTTCTTTTCGCAACTGCCTGTCTAGGCAGGATACAAACGAAACGGATCATCTGGACTTGATGATTTACTAATTTACTCGACTAAATTGCAACAATTGAGAGGCTTCGCCGAGCACATTTTGATTATGGCTGGGCTATAGTGTATTTATTTTGATGACAAAGAGTTAATTTGTTGATAAAATGGAGCAGTTTGTTCGTGGTTCATCAGACATTTTGCCCCGAATAAATTCCCTTGCAATGGCTAGTTATTTTACCACAAATAACGATTTTATGACTATTGAAATCCACAGTTCAAAAGCATCAAGGTAATCAGTTCTAATTGTATATCAATTATTTTAAAGGTGTTTTGCAAGAAAAGTATTAACATGTGAAACTGCACTTTTTATTGGAGAACATGATACATATAATTAACCCACTGAGTCTTTCATTTCCTCTTCCACTTCATATAATTGTTTATATCAGTTTGGGAATATGCATTTATATGCATATTCATACATTATTGGAAAATACAGACTCACAATTTACACAAGATGTTCTAATGTTCATTTTATCTTTATAATAGTATGAAAATACATAAGTTTGAGAAATTTGTCTTGCCTTTAATGGCTTTTATAATGATTTATATTGATATTTGCAAAAAATAGAGTACCCATTCCATGGTTCTGTGTTTTGCTTTCTAATATAATATGAAAGAGAAACTATTTAACTATAAGACAATAAAATTTAGCATTAGCATATTCCCACTGCGCTGAGATAAACTCGAATTTGGTGAATATGAACAAAAAAAAAATCAAAAAGATTTTTAAAGAAGAAGGTAGCTTATATCGTAATTTACCACCTTTGAATAAAAAATTGCGACTATTGAAAAATCTGTAAAATTAACGTTTATTTCAATTTTCTCCCATGGCAATTTTTTTTCAAATTTTTTATTTCTGGTAAATTTCGGTAGAATACAACAAATCAAATAAGAAGCACAAATAAATAAAAAAATATGTCGTTTGGTTACAAAGAATAACTCAGTGCAGATTAAAACATGACATTTTGAGCAAAATGTGTTTAAACTTTGAAGAGCAGCTGTCGGTCGCTCCAAATTATTTTAGCTGAAACGAGTATTTCAGAAAACCTATGTTAGCAAATTTTCAGAACACTGGTCACAGTACTTTCCCATATACATATTGATTCAGCTCGTCGTGAAGGACCCTGTACATTTTGGCACAGGAAAAATGCTATATTTATATTGAATATTTTGACATTTCAACAAACATAAAAGCAGAGTTGTAATAATAGTAGATTCTACATTGAACCAATTCTTTAGTTGATATGAGGTAACTTATCGACCGAGCAGCTACAATCAAAATGAGTGGAGCGACGTATTTATTCGAGTTTTGATAATTAATAGTGAAGTAAGTATAAATCCTAAAGGAACCTAATAAATTGATTAATTTGCGTTTCTTCCTATAACATAATAAAAAAAGTCGTTTCCAAGCCTCAATATCAGAATGATAGCGATTTTATTGAAGCCTATATTACTTGCTTTTACTTTTAATAAATTCAATTTCAAAAATGGAGTTTAAAAACATTGTCGCATTCGACACATAGCTGGTACTTCTAACCTGAAATTTTGTCTGTTTCATAATGTGGTAGTTCATTTTTATTTTTCATTTGCTACGTCAAAAGTGAGTGTACATATAATGACATTAAAAACATTAAATTTTGATATATACCCATAGAAAATTCTAATTACATTATCAAAATACTACATACCTATACCTTGTACTTATTTTACAAATACATCAGCAAATACCTACCATAATGTAATTTTCCCTATTAGGCAAGTCTCACGTGAACCAAATTGTTTTTATAAAAGTCAACACACTGCCTTAGAATTGAATTAGAATAGAAAGTGTCTTACTAAACAGCACAATAAACTTTTCCCTCAATTAAAAGATGTGCGGTTATATTGTAAACATTGTAGAACAAGTTTAGATTTAAAAAAAAAAATTCAACACTCCCATTGGGTAAAGTATAAAATTTTCTAAGTCAAAATTGTTCTTCCACTTTCCTTTCTCTTCTCTCATAATATTTTTTCTTGGATTTTTTAAAATCTATTTCGACATAAAGATCGTATAAATCTGTAACTGGCTTATTGGAACAGTAATTGAACTGTGTACAAAAAATTTAACAGACTTAAACCTTTTTCTGCTACAAATTGTTCATATAACTCATACATTCTCTTAATGCCCGACAATAATGACTCTGAACTACGGGACACATTTTAATATATATGTTGCAACATAATATCTGTTATTCTCCAATATCGAAAAAGTGAAATAAAAGTTAGAATTGAGTGTATGTTTATTATAGTATAAAGACGGATATTGGAAAATGGAAAACATTAAAATATCGGTGATTGCATACGACATGGCAATAATGGCAGATGAGAAAACCTTGAACTCAAACATGAAAATATACAATGATAGTCTACAGACATTGAATATAAAAAAAAACGAACAAAAAATAAAATAAAAATAAGGCGAAAAGAGAAGACACACAAGTTAAAATTATAAGAATCAAATATAGAGCAGGTCAAAAGCTTCAAATACCTTGGCATGACACCACACAAGATAGAAGATTGGAACAAGATTTAAACGAAAGAACTGGAGCATCTGGAAGATTATTCAATGCAATCAAGTCACAGTTTCTAGCCAAAAAGGAAATACCAAAACAAATAAAAACAGAAATATATATAAAAAAAATAGCCACACTAATATTAACATTTGGATCTGAGACGTGCAAATGTTAAATTTATTTGATTAACTAAAATTCGTTCATTATTTATCATCGTATCATTACGAAAACATAAATTTATAACGAGAAAATTTTTCTTCTAATACAAAATTAGTTGTGTTTGTCTCATGATATATAAGAAATTTCGGAACATTTTTGTTATAAATCTTAAGCTGAGCATATTAATTTGAATAAAAAGAATATTTCTCTCTCAATAAATGCAGTTTTGTTTTTTCTAGATCTTTCCAGTTCTGAAATGTTCATCTTTGTATGTCAATCACAATACACAAATGATAATTGAAGAAAATTTGTAGGAGGCCATTTTTTTGCAATAATGTTTTACTTATTTAATTATACAATTGAAAAGTAATTAAGAACTATTGTCCATTTTGTTGTCAGTTATGTACCTTTCTCCAATATTTAGCTTAGGTGAAGATATAACTGAGGAAAATTGATATAATTGATAGTATACAATAGAAGCAGCAGAAAAAGAAATTTTAAGGATAGATCTGACCAACATTTGTCGCAAACTGTAACTAATATGCTAAATCAAAAACTTTTCAATTATGGCTGTGTTAAACACATTTATATCTTTCTCATAATTCTAGTACATCCATCTTGTTAATAGAATACAAATAGCATCCGAAAAACTATAAACTTTACGAATAAATCCCACCCCACCAATGAACCAAAATAGTGCGGAAACAAGAAGTAACTCAGTAAAGGATTTCTAAACCCTCCACTCGTAGGAATCATCGCTGCTCTATGCGTTAACTTAAAATTCAGAAGTTAATAGATGATTCTCTGCAACTTCAATGAATCTGCAGTTTTGGCACCAGGTTCCCATTAAGAAATCTTTTTCTATTTTTATGTTTTTCGTTATCACGACATGCAGTATCTTAATGTTTGATTCCAAAAGAAATTTATATCTGAATGCATACACAGGCATGGTTTTGCCTTTAGATTAGATGAGCTTGGACAACTTTTCTTATATTTGTCAGGAAACAAATATCTTCCTCTTCTATTAAATCAAGGAATCTTAATTTTTGTCTTTTTGGCTTTGAGCACAATTTTTATGGTTTTTATTTTTGACGATTTGATCAGACTCAATTCCCATTCTCTTGAGAAAACGAAAAAAATACAAAAGTTATATAATATTTAAAAACTATGTACGAAACCGTTCTACATTTATTGTGGTGCATGAGTATAGTCCAATGATGTGGTATGGATAAGTTATTTAATCAAGGTTACTCGATATCTTCCTAAGAGTGTCCGACTGCTAAGTATAAAATTGTCTTCACATCCCGGTGGCTTATTGTAATTTATTGATTGATAAAGTAGAAAATTATAGACTCTTTTCATAACGATTTTGAAGGGACCTGATTATTTCATCGTTTTAGAGAGCAATTACGAAACCGATTTTAAAAATACATTACATCTCAGTAATGCTGATTTTTAATAAGACACGGGAGAATAATAACATACAGTATATATTCTTTAGTATAGTAATTATTTATGTTGTTCCATATTGATTAATTGAAGTCTTTCAACGTAGTTTGTCATTTATTCGATTTCCATAGCAATGACCTTAATTTATTTTGCAATCGGTAAACATTCTCTGGGTCATCTTCGTGGTGGGTGAAGAAGTTGTCGAGGATTTAAGCTACATCCAAGGCCTGTTGTAGAGTTGGGACTAGTTCCGAATTTGGATCAAATTTCTCGTCGTCAATATCTTCATTTACACAAACAGCATTGAAGATTTCATCTGAAACTATAGCTGTGGTAGCAACTGATTCATCAACGGTTTCACAATCCTGCAGCTTTTCAGGTTCATAAAGATTGGGAAACTAACTGTCGGGCCCAAACGGCTAAAGGCAAGTCATCATCGCATCTTTTTTACCTCTTGATCTTCCACCCAACTTACATGCTTAAACGAATGCCTTATAGTCTTTTTTTAACCTCCCATGCTCTGCTGATCATTTGTACTGCTTCTAAGTGGATTTAGAATTTCCATCTGTTTTTAAGGTGGTGAAATTAAGGCTTTTTATGGCACTTTGGTACATTGTTTGGAGATGGTATTGGCTGTTTTTAAGGTCGGCTATTGCAGGATGTACATGGCAGTTATCTGCAAGAAGCAAAATTTTTTTCGTTAAGCTCAGAATGCCATTTTCTTATTCATTAATCAAAAAGTCATCCAAGCGCTCTTGTTAGCTTTGTAAGTCACGGGCAAATGCTTAATGCTTTTGAAGCAACACGGATTCTTAGATTTGCGTATCAAAGTTTTCTTTTCACAGAAATATTATCTGTTACTAAGACAGTAATTCTTTCCTTTGATAATTTTTCTCCAATACACTTTTCTGACATGAACTTCAAAGTTTGTTTGATGTCATTATGTAAAACAACGCAGTTAGTATTGAAAATTTCTTCTTCTTAATATCGAGTTCTCATATCAGGCGACAGTATCCAACCAGCCATCTGTAAGGTTTCTATCAACATGACGATCCTCTCCAATGACTTCCCCTAGTTTATGTTATGACGCTGCCTCCAGTTCCTTAAGCCACTTTAAGAAGTCAGCAAGGCCAGCTCCGTTGCATAAAACAGTTTTTGCTTTGATAAGTAGTCCAGAAATTGGGAGAACATACGCTGCTGTTGAAACCACTGTTGAACAGCTCGATATACATCATCTTTTTTATGTTCCCCTTTTTAATCCCAACGTTAAGACACTTTTTTCCAACTTTCTAAATCGTAGCCACAGTGGATCGGGAAAGCCCTACGTCGAATAACATCAGTCTACTTCTCACCTTTTCTATTGTTCTAATCAAAGACACTTTCTTCAACAGTAAGCACTTTAAATTTTATTGAAAGCATGTCTCCACGCACACGAAAAACAAATGTAACCACTGAATGCAATAAGAGTAACTGGCAGTCGAAAACAGAGCCAGACAGCATGTGACGAACTGTACTCTCTCTCTCTCTCTCTCTCTCTCTCTCTTTCTCTCTCTCGTGACGTGTCTGTATCGAAAAAAAAGATATCCGCTGTTACTGCGATTTCTAAGAAAATTGCCAAATCTTGAACTGAAATTAACAAATTTTGTTTATTGCCAATGCCAATAGTGAGTTCTTTGGAAACAAAGAATTGCTATAGAAAATACTCTCATGATGTAATATACTTGGTGCTTTCTAAAAAACACATTTTTGTTGCAATGTCGAGAATATTGCGTGTTTTTAAATAGAAAATTAATCCAAAATGGGACTTTTGTTAAAGCATAGGCCCATTTATCAATATTCCTCAATTACGTTGTAACCTAACCATTGTAAAAGTGCCACGTTCACATGTTCATGAGACGACACCCTCACGTATTTACATTTCGAAACATTAACATTAAACAAAGCTTCTTGTGTTTTTGGCTAATAATGTCATTTTATTTTGAAAAAAAAAATGTACAAAGTACCTTTTTTAAGGCCTAGTTTTAGACTGAAGGAATCAAATACCATAGCTAATGAATTCTATACTATAAGACATAAGATATAGTTAAATACTTACATATGACAGAATATGTAGTCTCATTAATTTTTTATAAAATTTTTGAAAATCAAAATTTTTCTATTTTTTAAAAGTTTGAAGCTCAATATCTCAGGGGCCAGATATAAAAATCCCATTTCTATATATGTGATGAAATTTCAATTTTGGTATTTGATTTTAAGCCGTTATGAAATTTTGAATTAAAGGAAAATTTGTCTGTTATGAGAGGTATTGGGTACTTATCGTCCACTGTTTGGTCATTTAACTTCCTATAATCTATTACCATTCTCCAAGAGCAATTGCCAGTAACAGGGTTAAAAGCTTTAGGTACTATCCAAACAGGGCTCGAAAACGGTGATTGTATTATGCCTTGCTACAGCATTTTGGCTATTTGTGACCTCACTTCTTCTTTATAATATAACTGCTTTTTCGTTTTGCCTTCTTGAAAACACTTTCACTATTTTGTAGTACTCAACACTTCACTCGATATGCCTTCGAATCCGAGTTTAACACCACAAAAGTTCGAATTTTTCCAATTGTAGAAACGTACAAACTACTCGCGAATTTCATGTAATTTTCCGGAAAATCCTACTGACTGCGCCAGTGAAGGTTTTGGTTTTCACGAAGTATTTTTTAAAAATAAAAATTTACGCAGTGACTTATTCTACAATTACATTGAATGGAAAGCTCCTTATTATAATTATGTAAGGTTCATCATATTCAAGGACTTAACATGCATCACTATTAATGTTTAGGTTTGATTTATCTTTGGATGTTCCTTGTTCAATAAATAGAAGGTCTTCATAAAACCACAACTTCGGCAAGTAAATATTATTAGTGGTTCCTCCTGACGTCTCACTTCTTATTTTTAGCTTTTCAGCTAAAATTTTTTACATTCATTTACGTGACAATGTTTGGAAAAGCTATTTTGTTTCTATAGTGGTAATCTGCTGAAGTTGTGATGTATAAGCATATATGTTGTTCATATAGCTGAATCAATTGGGAAGTCGCTTCTCTCGACCAATCAAAATCAAATTTGCAGGAGTTGTAGCTTTTGAATACATTTTCCAAAACTAAAAAAATCAATAGAAAATGCACCAATATCTCACCCTTCAGACCCTACACTTACCGTTGAAAAAAAACCGCTGCATTCTCCACAGCATGACCCCTGCAAGGCTGAGCGGTACTCGCGTGCTGGATATTTTATTGGATGTTTGTATTTTTCCCAAACGTAGATGTAGTTTCAAGGTCAGCTTATCTAACTCACCTCGTGCACTATATACCAAATAACGGCACTAAAACTCCCGTACACTTAATCTGATGTATTTGTATACATATACACGCGTACCTATATGTCTCGCTCATTCAACACGCACAGCATTATATGAGGCACTGCATTGTCCTCAGCAGAATCCCTACAAGGCTGAGCAGTAACATTATTTGTGGCTCTTTTTATCCATCGCAACTGCGTGTTGATGAGTTAAGAAACACCTACCGATAGTAATGTAGGTAATCCCGTCCAGTCAACTTGATACGAAGAGTGAGGCTGCATAATGCCGGATATTAATTGTATCAGATATCACCTATTCATTAATATGGGGAGAGAAAGGTCACTTTACACACTATGAAAACATCTGAACACGAATTGCGAGCAACCAAGAAATATATATTGGGACTTATAAATGAGCAATTCGACTTATGAAATGAATTTGCAAGTTATTTGCGATGACATAGATATTTCATAGTCATCGAATATGCAGAAATTGTAGCTCAAGAATACACTTTCCAAAATAAATAAATAACTTGAAAATACATTTGAACAATATCTCTCCCTTCAGATCTTCGCTACACTTACCTTTGAAAGAAAACGTTGCATTCTCCTCAGCAGAACCCCTACAAGGCTGAGCATTGCCTGTGTGAAATATTTTATTGGATGTTTGAACTGTTGGTAGAAGTGGATGTGTCTTTAAGGTAGCTTAGCTAACTTACCTCGTACGATCTATACCTACAAACCACACTAATAGTAACGTATACTCAATCTAGTATATTTTTAGACATATGCAGGCTTGCCTATAAGTCTCGCTCATTCCACTTGAAAAACATTATTTGTGGCACTCATCATACATCGTATTTTCGTGTTAATCAGTTAAGAAATACCTACCGACAGTAATGTAGGTAATCCTGCTCTGTCAACGTGATACGTGAACATAATACCGGATATTAATTGTATCAGATTTCACCTATTCATTAATATGGGAAGAGAAAAGTCACTTTACACACTATGAAAACATCTGAACACGAATTGTGAACAACCAGGAAATATATATTAGGACTTATAAATGAGCAATTCGATTTATGAAATGAATTTGCAAGTTATTTGGGATGACATAGATAAATCATATATATCGAATTTGCAGAAATTGTGGCTCATGAATACACTATCCAAATAAATCAATTTTGTTTGTACTGTTAGCAATACTGAATGTGGTTTTAAGGTGAACTTAACTAACTTACATCGTTCGCTTTATACAACAAAACGGCACTAGAACTCACGTACAATTATTGCTTTATTCGTAGACATATGCACGCGTACCTATATGTCTCGCTCATTCAACAGGCACAGCATTATATGAGGCACTGCATTGTCCTCAGCGGGACCCCTGTAAGGCTGAACGGTGCTTGCGTGTGAAATATTTTAATGGATGTTTGTACTGTTGGTAGAAGTGGATGTGGTTTTAAGGTAGCTTTACTAACTTGCCCCGTACGATCTGTACCTACAAACGGCACTAATAGTAACGTATACTTAATCTAGTTCATTTGTAGACATATGCTCTACTTACCTTTGAAAGAAAACGTTGCATTCTCCTCAGCAGAACACCTACAAGCCTGAGCAGTGCCTGCGTTTGAAATATTTTATTGGATGTTTATACTGTTGGTAGAAGTGAATGTGTTTTTAAGGTGAGTTTAACTAACTTACCTCGTACGATCTTTACTTACAAACAGCACTAAAACTCACGTACACATAATCTGATGTTATTTATTTACCACTGACAGTAATGTAGGTAATTCCGTTCGGTCAACTTGATATAAAGAGTAAGACTTCATAATGCCGGATATTAATTGTATCAGATATTACCTATTCATTAATATAGAGAGAGGAAGGTCTCTTCACACTCTATGAATACATCTCAACAACAATCGTTAGCAACATAAAACTAATAATGGGACTTATGATCAATTTGATTCTCAAAATGAATTTGCAAGTAATTGAATTATATACATCAAATTTGCAAGTTGTATCTTATGAATACACGTTCCTAAACGACTAAATAATTTGAAAATACATTTGAACAATATCTCTTCCTTCAAATCTTACTTACTTACCTTTGAAAGAAAACGTTGCATTCTCGGCAGTAGAAACCATACAAGGCTGAGCGGTACTTGCGTGTGAAATATTTTATTGGATGTTTGTACTGTCGGAAGAAGTGAATGTGATTTTAATGTGAACACAACTAACTTACCTCGTGCGATCTATACCTACAAACGGCACTAAAAGTAACATACTATAGTTCATATGTAGACATATGCACGCGTAGCTATACGTCTGGCTCTTTCAACACGTACAGCATTATTTGTGGCTCTTTTTATCCATCGCAACTGCGTGTTGATGAGTTAAGAAACACCTACCGATAGTAATGTAGGTAATCCCGTCCAGTCAACTTGATATGAAGAGTGAAACTGCATAATGCCGGATATTAATTGTATCAGATATTAACTATTCATAAATATGGGGAGAGAAAGATCACTTCATACACTATGTGTTAGTAAGTGGACTGTAATTATTGAAACGGAATGAAATCACTGATTCACTATATTATTACCAAATATTAGAATTGTACAAAGTATAAAATTGTCACATGTTTACTCTACGAACTTAAAAACGAATCTGGTTTTTCAACCGTTTTCAATGCAAATTTTAAACTCTACTTGTTTCTAAGCTAGAGCGTGAGAGCAGAGGGCTGTATCCCGCTTCGCCATGCTTGCAGAGTTGCCAGCTCTGGCTGAATTGAGATTTTACCAAAAGTTGTGGAGTTTTAGGGAAAATTCCACAACCCCCCGACCCTGACTTGCTCTGTACATTCGGTGATAAAATCTATTCTAACTGGAATGCATGATTCTGTTGTAACTGGTCCAGGATGGGATGTTGTGGCCTTTGAAGATACAGTCGTGACTACTGTTGTTGAAGGCACAGATGGAACTACCTCATTTTGAGGTTCTTTGGCTTCTGTAACTCTCTATTGCTCTACACTCGACGAGGTTTCAATATTTTATATATCATTAGTTGCAGCAGATATGAAATCGGCCTCCGTAAAATTATTTTCATTAAACGGTCATATGCCACACTTTCTGAATGCGTTGATTGCTGTCGACATTGTAGCTGCCTGAATATATGCATTTCCAAATATTTCACTTATCTGAAATACAGTTACCACACACCAGGCCGAAACAGCATGGTCATAATATGTACTGAGTGGCCTCATAAATGCAACATCTGCTGGCTGCATTTTATGTGTGCAATGAGGTGGAAAGCAAAGTATACCATTTTATGTGCCAGATCAATTACTTCCAAATTTTGAGTGTGACTTACATGCCCATCTAGAAGCAGCAACACATGATTAGTAGGAATAGCTCCGGAGAATCTGATGAACTTTTTGAACCAAGTCAAAAATATTTCAGTAGTTATCCAGCCTTGAGCATTGCAAACACCTTCAGTACCTGGTGGGGCGTGATCTAACAATTCTGGTTTCATTTGTTATCTCGCAAAAATCATCAGTGGAGGCATGTAGATTCCAGCAGCGTTAAAACATATTTCTACTGTAATAGTCTGGCCGCGTTCTGCAGATGATAACAAGCCTACTTGTTTTCGTCCTTTTATGGATTTGATAAGCTCTATGTATGAAAATAATGACATAAAATCAAATACAATGTTATATTTAAATTATATTTGAATATAATATTCAAATATAAGATACAATTATTCCTACTTAATTGGTATGCTCATTTTAATTACATTCTTTTTCCCAAGTTTCAGCATCAACAGCTATAGTCTGTACAAATTGTTTGAAAACATTATAACTACAAGTGGAATAACAATTACCAACATTTACTGGCTCAAGTGAGTCAGTCTCGCAATTTTTCTTAAACCAAATTTTTAAATATTTATCACCACTTGAAGACTTGTATAATTCCCAAATTATCATAGAACAAAATTCTGGTGGGTTTCTGTCGTACGCCATATATGTGTTCAATATTGAAGCTATCGTTCCATCATGTGCAGAAAGCATTAAAAATTTCTGATTGGTTCCATTATAAATACCATCAAAATAATTGTTCAGGTAATTGAACAATGGGCCAACCTTTAATCGCTGTAATGTGTCAGTATATGTTTCAGAACTAAAAGATAGTCCTGCTAAAAACGAAAGTTCATTTTCATCTAAATCGTAAAACCAATCTGGTAAATAAGAAGCATTGTGCATTTTGTAAACATAAAAAACAGACCAAAGCCCCTGAAACGTTGTAACATCAGTTATATTCCAACCAGTTTTGCTTTCGACCAATCGAACGATATTTTCGTATTTCTTTAAAATATTTTTCAATCCTTCCGAATTCAAAATCTGTTCGTGCAATTCCTTGAATTTTCTGCAGCTTTTTGCCATTGCTAAAATATCATCATCTTCCTCGGGTACAGTGTGTATAGGAATAGGATTCCAAGGTAAGTTTAAAGGCCAATTAGGGTAAGTATCTGAATAGTTTTCTGGATAATACAATCCTGCTAAATTCGAAGCGGCTGATGTCAAAGTTCTATCGACATCCGTAGATTTGACAAATATTTCCGATACAGAATATCGTTGTGACAAAAAGTTGTAGTAGCGAGATCGTAGCCATCTTCCCAAATTAAATTGATTGATTTTTCCTTTCTGCAAGAAAAATAATGAGAAACATTAAACCAGCATATCACAACTTGTAGGGCTCGAGGGTGGATATAGGGATATAGGGTAGAGAGGTAACAATACGTCACATTTAGAGGTAAAATGTCTTCTCCCTCAAGTCAAAATCTGTGTATTTTTCTCTTTTTTATTATTACTTTCAATTGTTTAGAGCAGGTTAATTAGATAAATATAAAAGTATACACCCTATATTCAGTATATTTATACAAATGTTATTTCATACGGAAATACGTAAAGTATAAACGCTACGCGTGTGAATTACGAACGCTTCATTATATTAATATTATTTATAAAAATAGACTATAGGAACAGTAATTGAAATTTCGTATTTTCTGCTTGAAATTTTTTTTTGAGTGGACAAATTGACTTTCATGGGTTTATTTAGTTCAGTGTCATTTTTTTATTAGTGACCGTACTGACAGTTTGCGTTAGCTATGAAATGAGTGACATTATGTCTTGATTAGTTGACAATTATTTGTGCATTGTTTTTTGCAAACACTTGAAACACAAGTACTTTGGCATTCTTTATCGACTTTTAAAAGTAAATTTCATTTTTTTAAAGACTCATAGGATAAAATAAAAATTGTTAATTTTTTTTATGTGTAAGACCTCAGATCTTCAGTGGCGGATTTACAAACTTGGGTACCCGTCGCACTTTGGCTTTTAGAGGCCCCTTGTCTGCAGTTAAATACTAAAATTTTTCATTTCCTTGTAGTGTAAAATACGTTTATCAACATGGTACTTTACAATGTGGACTTTTGTAAATTAGATCGTAATGACATTTATTTAGTAAGTGCAGTTTTATAAAATTTTTTTAAAGATACTTTATATTTAAAAAAAATGGCAATAATAATTTAATAATAATAAAATTCTTAAAACCTCTAACTTACAATCAATATTTACCTTTTATACAGCCAAATAAATTTTTTTCTGGATTTTTGAGCAACAAACGTGTCTAGCAGTTTGTGATAGCTCATACTTTCCAACGAATCACTTTCTATGTAGAGAATTGCCAAGTCAGTCAAGTGATCTTCTGAAAGTATCGTGCGAAGATAGTTCTTTATTCTCTTCAAAGCACCAAAGGATCTCTCACCCGAAGCATTGGATACTAGGATTGTAAGGAATATTTTCTATCTAGTTTCTAGATTGGGAAAGGTTTGTTTGAGGCCGTTATTTGTCACTATCAGATTATACCATTTTCCTGGAAAGTTCTCACTCACGTTTAGGTCTGTTCCTTTCAAGACTTTCAGGAACTCACGAAATATCAATATCACTTGAATAAACTTCTGATAGATTCTTCAGGTGATTTCTTGAAAGTTGATCGTCTTGAACACAAAACAAGTTCTCAAAAATGTTAAAAATATGATGTAGTTTTCCTTGACTATTTTTTAATTTAGAAACAATTGTGTCACAAACTTCAATCAACATTTCCACTCACTTTATCTCTTCCCTGTAATATTACCTCATTTTCTGTTGAGAATGGGGTCTCATCATCAAATTTCTTTCTTCTCTTCAATCGTTTTATTTCATTTTCTTTACATTGAAATATTTCTGTTAACAATGTCAATAAACTATGGGCTTCATTTTCCATTGCTGAGAAATCCTCGCGTACATTCAAAATATAGTTTTTCAATGAGTCAACAAGCTGTACTGCCATCTTCATGTTACCATCTCCTTTTTGTAAACACTCACTGGTCTTATTCAGTCTTTCAAGCAAGCGGTTCCATAGGATTGTCATTCGTAAGAGGCTTACTTTTTGGCAAGCCCTAATGCTTCTGCTTTAACTGTAGGTTTTTCATGTCAAAGTCATGTCAAGTCAAAGAAAAATAACGACCCATTGCAACTTTCGGCAGCGTTATTGCCAACCAAGTTTGAGGTGTGGTTGGTGCGTGCACGTAGCATCTTGGCTTGTAGTCCTGCATATACACCTGACATATTTGAGACATTGTTGGAGCACTGACCTCTACATAGTGCTATGTCCAGACCTAGATCATTAAATACTTTCAGTACTATCTCTTTCAAGTATTCTGCTTTGTGTGACTTGATAGGAATAAAGCCAAAAAATCTTTCAACTGGCTGACCATCAGGTTTAACCTTCAACTAGGATATTTCGAGTTAGTGTAGGGTTGTGAAATAGTTTACAAACATAGCAATAAACTGATTTAGTTGTCTCAGAAAAAATTAACCAATTTCTCCTTTCTTTTTCTCCGTTAGTTTTGATCCTAAAAAATTGTTTCTTGTGTAGGCACCTAAAAAAGGTTCTATTGCCCCGGGTACATTTTCTTTTAAGATTTTCAATTTTACCAACATTTTAAGGTACATTTTTTGTGAAAAAATCAATCATTTCGTTTGTGGGGTTTGAGGGCCACAGTGCTATATCTAAGGAAAATTCTGTCTCGGTGGTAGGCCTAGGCTTAGGGATGAAATCAGGTTCTGCATTAGTCAAGCTTGCACTAACTCTGACACTAGCTTCAAGCTCAATATTACTTTGGCTTAATTCAAATTCAGGCATGCAAGAGGAAATAAGACAAAGCCTGATTTCATCTTGAGTTAGGAAGTATCAGATGTGCAAACATCTCGACAATGATGAACTGATGTACTTGCATCAGCATTATTATTAATTATAGACAAACTTTCTGCGTTTTTGAAACTGATTTTATAACACTTATGTCGGTTTTCTTAAAAAATTTTAACATGCTACCATTTTGTTCAACAAGGTTTTCTTCTGATTCTTTTCTTCCGTTTTGTTGAACCGGACTCATAAGCTCGTTTCATGGTGAAGTTCTTGTCAGCTTACTACGATTAACTCTAAACATATATACAATAAACACTGATCACACTGTTTACTTCTTAAAAAAATACTTAATGAACGAAACTGTTTGCATAGCGAACAATAACGAAGATTGACGAGTATACACGATATTAGAAATAGGAAAAATACAGTAGACGCTGGAAGTTTGAGAATACGTCTGTGCATTCCTCCTGAATTGGATCGTTCCACTGTTCTGTGATAAAAGTAAACAATGCTTATGAATACAAGAGAGAAAATGAAAATATTCAAGTTTTGTAATTACTTACTGTATACTATAAGTCAAAATCAGATTTATAAATAAAAAGTTACTGAAAAAAAAAAACAAAAATCTGGAAAATCCTAAAATATTTGTTTATGCGATATGTGCGATACGGTAAATCCGCCCCTGCAGATCTTTGAATTATTATCCAAAATAGAGAAGGCGAGATATGAAAGCTTATTCAAGAAGCCCGAACTAATTAAAAAAAGAAAGAATAAAAAATCATTGGAAATGCAACAGGTCAAGAAATGTGACAAGAAACAGGTCGAGAAATGTGACAAGAAACAGTTCGTGAAATGTGGCAAGAAACAGGTCACTACTCCTGGTACAGAGAGGAATATTGAAAAGCTTTGTCCGACAAATTATGAAAATATTATAACCGGTTGGAAATCACTTATTAGCTATAACGATATTTTCATCGAGCTTTTTAACTATGTTCATGGATCTGAACGGGCCAAACAAGTAATGAGTTGAAAAAAATTCAACAATAATTAAATTGTCACATAAACTGGAGAGAAATTAACAAATTAACGGTATTTCTACAAAATTTTATTGTTTACCAAAAATCATTTAGACCAATTGTAGCATCAATAAAAACTCCAATTAAACATCTTACTATTTGGTTGACTGAAATAAGCACAAAATCTCATAAGTATAACAATGCTTATTATATCAAACACTTTTTTAAAATTAATGATACTTTTAACGATATGGTATAACCACATTATGTTCTTTGTTCGCAAAACAGGTGATAGAACTACTAAAAATGTAAAACAGATGTCCTTATGTACAAGGACTCTCATCGGTTATCAGATCATTTCAATAAATGAGGCGTCTAGTATCGAACAAAGTCCACTATTTGAAGAGATTAAGTTACATACATGGAGCTTTTCATTTTTCGCCCTTGTATGTATAAAAATAGGGTTTAAATTTCAAAAATCATAAAATTTCCGATTATATCAATAAAATTCAAACCACATAAAAATAACAGAATTAAGATCAAGAAGTTATGAATACAATATATAAAATAATAAAAAAAAAATAGAATATAACAGTATTAATAAACCGTTTCTTCACGCAATGAGTAAATGTGACACGGCACCATACAAACAATGGTTTATGAAAACTCTCACCAGAAACCCCTCATCTAGTCGATGTAGTATATGTTGAAAAACCCTGAAGCAACTCCAGACAACATTGTAGTAGCAGGAGAGAAGTTCCCTCTCAACTTTTACGGGTACAAAGGAGGGGCTGAATCGTCGATAAACCGTCTGAAGTACGTTAATTATAAAAAGGTAGGTAAAGGTAAACACCTCTTTAAAAAAAGCTGCAGCCATACAACACAGTTGTACAGGGTGTATTACCAGGTAAAGCTGGGGGTTGAGGACGATACCAAAGATTGGGGTTGGAAATTGCCTGGAACGAATCACCACTGCTTTTCCCGTATTGTTGCATCTAGAATCATATAGCTGTAAAAATAGGCCCCGAATGCACCATTCTGTACGTGAACTGGAAGCATCGTGCGATAACGTTCAAATTGATCTCACAAGTACCACTGAGAACGGACTATTCGAAGTCGCAGTTCCAGATGATCTTGGATCCACCTGTTCCCCGGATGTTGCCTGCATTGAGGAAAGTGTGAACAAAGGGGATAACAATTTGTAACCTTTCTCTCCTCAAATATTATCTGACAAGCTAACCCATATCTATCATTCATTAAAGACCAGTAGTTAAAAAACTGAATATTATAGATAAATATATTGAGAGAATTTTTTTTATTATAACAAATATTACTGCACTTACTTCCAATAACTGACCAAAGCCATCTGGCCAATATTTTATATCCAGAAATGGATCATTAGGGTAGGAACTGATTGGTCCTCGATCTCCATGTCTGAAACACTTATAAATAAAGAAAATATTGATAAGTAATCAATGACTACTATATAATAACGATGGTTGAATTATTTTAACGCTCAATTCAAAACGTCTGACGTACCGTAACGTAATAAAACTGTTTGACATCAATTTATTTTCAGATAATAATACTTTAAAAGCTTCGTAAATTATGTATCAATTCTGTGTTTATTTATCGACATTAGATCTATTCCACTAATTCCCATAATAACTGTAACACCGGATGCATAATTCAATCTTGACGATCATGGTCATATAATATTGATAGACCAAAGTGGGCTTTTAACAAAAAAATTGGTAGAAATTTGAATAGTAACGTCTAAACAATTTATAATACCAAACTAAAGTTTCAATAATAATGCATTGAGTTGTCAAATATACCTATTAAAAAACAATGTGAGTTAAATTGGGTGATTTATGTAATCGTAGTGGATTTCGTCCGTCTAAGAAACGACTAGTAAATAGTCCGTTCAAAAATTATGGCACCTCCAGAATGTGCTACTGATCATACTGATCACACTACCATTATACGCACAAAAAAAATCTGATGCTCGTTTCAGTAACCAAGCTATCGTCATCAGAGACGAAAGTAGTGTTAACAGTGTGGTCAGTACTAATATCACCGACGGTTCTAGAAATTCCAACTTAGGGTTGATTCTCACTATTATATTGATATGAAAACTAGCTCAAATTTTGGTCCGAGAAAAACTTAATTGCTGCGGCTATTATATTGGATGAAGAAGCTCACGAGAAAACAGCAAAACGATGATTTTTGTATATGACATGTTAAGAAAAAATATTGAACGAGAATATATTACATTATACAGATAACTTCTACATAATGACATCAAGTTTTTTTCAATTTCATTTTTTTTAATGTCAAAATACATGTTTTACGAATTAATGTCCATTATCGAACCTGTAATAGAGACAAAACCACAAATTTAGGGAATCGAAATCAGCGAAACATAAACTGTGTGTCTGTTCAAGGTAAGTAGTTTATTTTTCATGAACAAATTTGAAATATATAACAAACATAAGTAGTCTTAAACATGAGAGCTTAGTTGTTGTCACAATGTCCATTATTATAGGAAAGTTTTGCTAGGTATGAAGCAGCTGTGGAACCTGAAGAAGGTGAACACACATATCTAACCTGATTAGAAGGAACGACATTTGGGATAGCATAATTGTTGTTATTAGGATATTGCTGTTTGGAATTATCTTGTGGCTTACTCTACTTTGGTGTTTCATTGCCATGTTTCCAGAAAAGAAATCTATTGGGTCTTTTGCTGAAAAGCGATCAGTTTATTCTCTCCTGTATCTCAGGTTCATCTTCCTCTAAATCATTAGGGTCGATAAGATTGCCAATTGTTTCTCTTTGGCGCACAACTGGTCCCAAAAAAACATCTGTTTCTTGCACGTGTTTCATACTGTCCATTAAAAATAACTTTCGATTGATATTGAACGTGAAGGAATGGAAAATGAATCTATATGGAACCGAAGATGTGTATACACTCATTAATTTACATTTAATAATATTTTATGTGAAAGAAGTGTTACGAAACTAAAATTGAACGTATAGTACAGTGAGAATCATTCTTTAGTCGAGAGTGTGAGTGTCTTATTGAAATGCCAATAAAATTTTAACATATTCTCTTTGACTCGTACAAAGTGCAACGTAATAATTTGTATAATTCGAATAATTGTCAATTTTATCATAGTTATATTCATAAGAGTCCAATTGTGATCGAAAAATGACACGACCAGCGATTCCGTCTGGTTGTCCTTATCGCGCTCCTCTACTCATCTCTGATCGGCCTAAAGATTGCCCAGTAGGAATCCATTTCTGTCCTGTCCAATTGGCGGTCCAACATTATTTTATGTTCAGACTTCTCACTGTTTTAATATTTTATGTAAAATTATGTTAAAAAACCAACTAAAAATGGATATTGGAAATGAATAATATATTTTACTACAAGGGCCGAAAGTTAAATTTTCGGCCCTGCTCGTCATGATGAGCAGGATCGAGATTTTAACTTTTGGCCCGTGTAATGTATACGATGTTTCTTCATAGCCGGTCGAAGGTACGTTGGGGGACGTGCGTGTACTTTCTACAGGGAGTAAATGTTCAGCTTACGTCCCTGCTACTAGGGAAGGAAGAACGTACTTTCGACCGAGGTGTGAAGAAAAGTGAATTTTCTTTAACACCACCAGAATTTATAAATCTTATAAAATAAAATAAATGGCGAATAACAACCTCCATTATACAATCGTGAATATTAAATATAGTTTGATGCGAATTTTTGCATGGGGCCAATAGTGCAGGCGCCAAAAGAAGTTGATATCCCAAACAACAAAAAAAACATGTTGCCGGCAGCTCTACTGGTCCCTTTTCGTTTTCCCTGCCTTCTTTACTTCGCTCTGTGCGTCGATATTTCATAGGACTTGTAATAGTCAGTAATAAAAAGTATTAGTACGTAGCGTTTTGTATTTTTATTTATAAGCAAAATTCTAACGATTTCTTGTAATTAAGTGCTATAGTTGAACAACAACGTAAACAATATCACTACAATTGATAAACGTAAACAAGCGAAGACTAAACGGGATATCCTGTTTTTTTTTATTATAAAACGAATAATTTATTCAGAACCAAAACTGCAATCGTTTAGAAACACTCGAAGTGCAGCTTATCAAAAAAAAAAAATAAATTGCTCCTTACTGAACCTAGGTATTCGTCATTAAAAGCTTCTTTAAAATTCAACAAAGGTATAGTGTAATTGAAATCGACTGTAATCCCTACTAATTGATAATTATGGGATAATGTTCTATTTGTATATCGAAGTGATCGATAAAAATCGTCATAACACTACATGAAGTCATTAACCATATTCGCATATCAACTTTGATGGAACCACCATTATCCGAATCGGATAATCGAAAATTTTTTTTTGCAAACAAATCATGAACGAATTGAACTTTGTTATGCAAATAACGATTGTAAAAATAAAAAATATTGATTAATCTACTTTTAATTGATTAACTTGTGCTACTACTGAATAATAAGGAAAAAATATACTTACAACTGCTACTCCCACCAGCTCATCATTTTCATTTCCTGAATGTTCTAATGAGATATAGTCTAAACTCAATACTATAATGAGTATGACGGAAAATGATTTATTCCACATCTCGAGGTATAAAATACTGTGTTCATATTTTATAATATTAATATTAATAATGAGAAAACTGAGAATATTCTAATCTTATCATATTTGTTGAAGCACTTGAAACTACATATATTAAAATATTTTTTGGATAGTCACGACCGATTTTTCATACATCTCAAAAATATGTAAAAGCCATCGATAAAATTATTCGTAGTTGCATTAAAAATTATGAATCTTACTCAAATTATTCAGCTGTTTTTTATCATTTACAGCTTTCCGTAAAAAATCTCTTTCTCTACGTATTTTCGTTGATTTAATTTCGCAAATTGTCCTTTGTCAAGTCCTATTTTGACGAAAGGCCGAAATGTATATATATATTTCTTCAATTTCTTAGACCTTGTGATATGTTTATGTTTATATATGTAGAGTAGAGTAATAAAATGGAGGATTCCGTCCAGTTCGACTCAATTTCGGTGTCGGCCATAGGTGTAGGTCTTGAAATAGTATTGTTAGTAATATTTCAAGTTATTGTGTAAGAGAATTATGAAAAGTATGTTTTCTGGCCTGAAGTGTCAATATCGAAATATTGTATAGGGATTATTTAGGTAGTGTATTATACAGTTACGCAATGGTGTCTTATTCAAAATTTTTAGTCCTTTATAAGTATATTTGTTTAGTTTAACGCTTCAGTATTTGCTGTTAAGCTGTAAATAGTGTTCACACTATTATAAGATTAGTAATAAAATGGCGACATTTACACCAACGAAAAGATGTTCCAAAAATTCTCCACTATCAGTGAATGAAAAACTTATTATTTTAAATGTACACGATTGGATAAAATACGATTACCCGAAATTTACTGTGCAAGAAACTGTTAACCGATGTTCCCGAAGGACTGGAGTTGGAAAGTCCACCGTTTTTAACTTATTGCCGGGGAGAAAGGTAGCTGGCCAAGTGGAACTTTCCAATAAAAGTCCAACCAGACCAGTAAAAGTCTTTGATGAAGACACCAAAAATGTAATTGGACGAAAAGTTCACTCTTTTTATTTTAAAAAAGAAATACTCACCCTAGATAAGATTTTAAAGGAACTTGGCAAGGATGACAGTATTCCGTTGATAACTAAAAAACTTTTATGGACCGCTTTGAAAAATATGGATTTTCCGTGGGAAAAGCATAGCCGTGAACCACTTTACTTTAAGCGATGAAATTGTTTGCTGGCGACGAAAATACTTAAGAAGTATAAAGTAGTACAGAATAGAGCAGAAGAAAATCTTTTATCTTGATAAGACGAGGATTAATGAAGGTTATACAGTACCAAAAATGTGGCAAGACAAAAATATAACCAGTGCTCGCCAAGCTTCCATGGAAGGCCTGTCAACGGGTATTAAGGAGCCTTCAGGTGAAGGAAAAAGACTAATAATCGTCCATATTGGAAGCGAAGAGGGATTTTTAAAAGAAGATTTGCTACCCTTTCAGTCATGCCATACGGGAGCTTACCACGAGGACATGGATTCGAATGTTTTTGAAGACTATTTTGGTGAAATGATAAAATATCTTCCGGCTGATTCAGTAGTAGTTATGGATAACGCAAGTTATTATTCTCGATGCATAGAGAAGACTCCAACTTAATCTTGGAGAAAACAAGAAATTATTGACTGGTTAACCACCAAAAGTATTGAATTTGAAGATAACTATTAGCTATAGCAAAGTTACACAAACATCGTTTTATGAAATACGCCGTGAAAGTTGTAGCAAAAAAACATAGTGTAACTATGCTGCGAACACCGCCATATCATTGCGAACTAAATCCTATAGAACTTATATGGACGCAAGTGAAAGAATTTGTAGCAAGACATAATACGACATTCAAAATGAAAGACGTTAAGCTAATGTTTGATCAAGCCATTAAGGTGACATCAGAAAACTGGCGAAAGGCAGTCCAGCATGTCATTAAAGAAGAGGAGAAAATGTGGGATCTTGACTACTTGATCGATAGGACCGTCGACCCGTTAATTATAACGTCAAGAGGGGATGACAGTTCCTCAGACGACGAAGAATATGATTTTTTATTATTTAATTTCTGTTTAATATATTTTTTGTATAATGTTCAATAAAAAATAAGTGTACCTAATACTATGTACATAATGCCTAATATTTATTCTGTAACCTTTCCTTTTTGCGAGTATCCTACCGGCACGCCTTTGCACAATATTTTCAGTGTTTGTGAATGGATAACAATAAGCTAAACCCATATATTGACCCCAACCCGAGTGGTACTACCTGCACTTGATAAAAAAAATTTTACAATGAAATCAATGGTTCACATTCATAAGGACGAAAAATCCATAAATGATAAAAATAACTTGAATTACTTGAGATGTAGAGACTAAGGCAAAATGAACTTATTTGTTAAAGCAGATTTCGATTTTGTTATGCATGAAGTAGGAGTAGGGTACAAATGAGAGTTCTATGACTCTTTTCGCGTACTCCCACCATACCCCCCACCCTTTTCATACAACCCACCACACCCCATCCAAACTCCCTACCACACCCATCCGTACCCCCGACCGTACCTCCCACTACACCACCCGCCACACAGGTTTTGAGGTCACAAAACTGGTTTAAAAGTCAATAACAAATCAAGACTCATTTTAAAATAATCCGAAATCACCGTTACAAAATCGGGTGATCTTGTGTTAAGGTTAGGTGGTAAAGTTTTATAGATAATTGAAATGTAAAAGGAGGCTGGCGCTGTTAGTGTTATTGGAAGATTGTGGGTGAAAAAAACAATATCTTTACAAAAAATATATTTACAACTTTACAATATTTTTGACATTCATATTTATATGGTAAAGTGTTCTCAACGTGTTCAAAGCAAGGTAATTTCCACTGAACCTCATCATTTAGACCGGTAATTCATTCAATTTTTCTAACAAATCAAATCTATCAACATATTCGGGAAGGTACCACAGTGTCGCAAGTCGCAAGTCTTCCTTAGTAAAGAGTTGATAGTTCTTCTTTACATAGTGGTCTGTAACTACTCTTTCAGCTTCAGTATCAGATCCGAGAAGATTCAGTGTACACATAAAACAATAGCTTATTGATGGTGGTATTGATGGGTAATAATCACCGTGGTTAGTAGGTGGACAATGTCTGTAATGTCTAGTTAGCGTTCTATTATCGTGTTTCGTTTGTACAGTTAATTCATTATTTAATATCATTCCAAATGTTGATAAAACCAATAATATTTTTCTTTTTGTGGATAAAATATGGCATACTCTTGAAATACCGTCTGGTGCTTATGAATTAGATGATCTGGTGAATGTTGTACGATAATTAATACAGGAATGAGAAAACGATGCGATTCTAGAAGTGATACCTAATGTAAATACATATCATATATCTTTTAAGAGTAATTACGGGATTTCTTTTACATATTCACGATCTATTGGTTCACTTTTTGGATTTCATAGGGTTGTACACCTAATAAAACACACCCTCTAAATATTTTAAAAGTGAATTCTATTGGTATTGATTACAGTATTGCCACAGGATCATTTTTAACCTCACTCCAATATGATTCGTTTGTATAAGTGGATGCTGGAACAATATCACCAAAAGTTATCCCAGCTAAAATGTGATATCAATCATTACGAAATGTAGCAAGTAGTTTTACAAAAGTTAACAAACAAAGATATGGTTTTAGTAGTGGATGTTCAAGGTTTCATGAGAGAAAATAAGAAATTTGTTCCAAAATAATTGGCTGCTTACGTTTTGAAACCTCCGTTTCCATTGAGATTACTACCACCAGTGGCGGATTAAGACCTTTCGGGACCCGGAGCTAAAATAACGTTGGGACCCTTTCACAGCCGCGGATTTTAGGAAAAAACATTCGAGTTCTCATTTTAGGGTAGATTTTTGTGTAATTGAAGTCACTTCAATAACAAATAAAAATTTATTTACACGTTAAGAATACAAAGAATCGTATTAATCATATTTTTTTTTCGACTTTTTGCTTCAGCAAATTCTTTTATCAAGTCATCAAAGTTAATCAATGGAAGTAACTCGTTTACGATTGTAAGAAGAGACAATGCAGATAGTCTTTCGTCGCCCACATTAGATCTATGCAAATCTTTTATTCTTTTCAATACTGAAAACGACCGCTCGTTTTCACAATTTGCTATAGGGATAGTAACAATAAGTCTGTAAGCAATATACACATTTGGGAAAATGATTAGAATTAGCCGAAGACATGCGCGTACCAATCACTAACACAACTACCACTTAATTGATATTTGCATGCAAAAAAAAATTCAAATACTGATCTTGGCTAATGATATTGTATATAAAAAATTTGCAGACAAATATCTTTTTCGCTACTGTTTAAAAAATCATCAGTGATCAGCTAGGGCATTGCTTCTGAAATTTCTTTTGGATTTTCGGTTTATCACTAACTTTTTCCCCGAGACTATGATTGATTTGAAAGTTACCGCACGGCGGCACAATAAGCGAGAAAAGAAACATATAACACAAAACACTTCTAAAAGAAACACTTTCACACAAATAGTAAAAGCCAAAAAAAGGAAACCTACTTCACCAGGTTACTATAAGGAGCTCATCAAGAGGCCTTGACAACTCCCAATGGAAAAATAACATATCATCAAAAAGAGACTAATCAACAACAATCCCCAGCATCAATATCAACGTACAAACAGTCCCCAGCATCAACATACTACATACCACCCTCGATAGTAGATAGTGAAGATGAAACAGATACTAAAACATTAAGTGAAAATCCAGATATGTTACATGAAATTATGAATACGGCTAACAAACAAACCAGGAAACAGAATCTTCAATAATGAATCACAAAGGAAGCACGAAAACCAATAAAAGAGATGATAAAAACCGAGACCAAGGCGGAAATCAAAACTTTAAAATAGTACAGTGGAACATTACAACCATCAGAGCAAATTATGATCAGTTGAAATTTTTAATTTATGAACTAAAACCACATGCCATTTTATTGAACGAAACATGGATGATCGACAACTATAATTTTAACATCAAAAAGTATAGCATATACAGACAAGACAGAACCGATGGATATGGGGGAATTTGCACCCTCATTAAAAACGGTATAGACCATCATATCATCAAAAAGCAATATTTCTAAAACTCTACATGTAATAATAATTACGGTCCATCATTAAAAATTAATATAACTAACATATACAATCCAGCAGGACAAAAATTAAACTTGGAAGAATGTAATGAAATTATATCTTATACAATAAATCAGCACATAATCATGGGAGATTTTAATGCTCATGACAGCATGTGGGGATGCAATGGTAATAATGCTAATGGCAAAATAATTATAGAACTACTAGAACGCGAACATTTAATAGTACTAAATGATGGTAAGTACACACAATCGCAATCCATCGGCAATAGATTTAACCATTGTATCTAATAATATCGCAAAAAAATGCAGTTGGAAAGTATTTGAAAACCCAGATAATAGTGACCATTCCAAGGAAAGGGATGCATTGAAGCTATATCATTATTATCGCATTGTTTCTGAAGCATTCACCGAAAAAAAGCTCCTACTAGCAGTATTCATTGACTTAAATTGCAGCCTATGACAGTGTTGACCTACATATGCTATACAATGTAATGAGTGAAATTAAAATACCAATTATAATAACAAACTTCACATTTAATTTATTCTGCAACAGAAACTTATATGTAAAAGATACAGAAGGGAATCTAATAGGACCAAAAAACAACAGTCAAGGCTAAATCCAAGGTTGACCCCTGAGCCCATTCCTTTTCAATATCTACACCAAATCAGAACATGATATTAACAAAAAAATCAGGATAATACAATACGCAAACGATATGGTAATTACACTGGAAGGAACGGATCATCAAAAAATGATCATAGAAATGAATAAATATCTATATATATCTTTAATAGCATAATTTTCAAATATCCACTGACAAATGCGCGGCAATAATTTTCAGACACAATAGAAGATTCTTCTATTTATTCTAATTAAATATTTAGGGGTAATAATGAACAAACAATTAAATTGGAGACCATACACTCAACACATGGAAAACAAAGTAAACAGGGGGTTAAACGTAATGAGAGCTGTTTGTGCAACATACAAATCTACTCCAACTAATAGCAGAATGTGGAGAAATGGCTTTAGAATGCCGTAGAAAATTATTAAGTCCTAAATTCTACTTGAAAATATACACAGATCAAAATCCTTTAAAAGATTTAACTGACAAACTTTGGGAAAAGTGAGAAAAAGCAGGGTACTGGAAAAACAAAGAATTACCGTACCTAATTGATGCAAAAAATCGAATAGAAGAAACAAATCAAAATATTTACGTAAGCGAAATAGACCCGTGCTTTAAAGAAGAAATAAAATACCAAACAGAGAGAATTAATACGATATTTTCTGAAACAAAAAAAGAAGCAATATATTCACAACAAAAATTCATCAACGAATTTGCACCGAAATAAAGTGAATATACATGGACTTTCACAGATGCATTCTTGAGTTTCTCAGTGTTTATATTCCTTCCCTAAATTACCGATTTTCTTTAAGACTACATAATCACATACAAATATGCACAGCGGAAATAATTGCGATAATTAAAATAAAAAAATTAATAAAATCATAATTTTTTCCGACTCTCAAAGATCCACAAAAGTCTTAGTAATCAAATAACAGGCAAATTTAATCACGCCGCGTTAATGGGGAAAAAATTAATAGTGGACTTGGTCACAATATAGTTCTAGCATGGATTTCGGGACACGCTGAAATCATAGGGAACGAAATTGCTGACCAACTTGCGCAAATCGGAAGAAATCTTAATGTACTAGCCGAAAGTTTTAAAACAGATAAAGAAGACATTTATATACATTTTAAAGAACAAATTAAAACAGTACAAAACGAACACTGGACAAACTCATTTGAAAACAAAGGAAAATGGTACAATTTTATTCAACACGAGTTCCCGAAAACACCTTTCTTCTACAAAATTCCATTTATAGATAGAAGGCACCTAACAATAATAAGCAAACTCAGAACGGGCCATTGCCGTAACAAAAAACATTTATTTAGAATAAGATGTGCTACTGATCCATATTGTATCTGTGGACAAACGGAAGATCTAAACCACATTTTTTTCGGATGTCCCATTAATCGAAGCCCCAATTTTGATTTATATAACAAGCTAATTGAACTAAAAATACCTACACCAATTACGTTATCCAACATTTTAAACAGAAAACTACAACATTATAAATCTAATCATGAAATTTATCAAAATATACAAAATTGAGATATAAACAAAAATAATAATTATAATACACACATACATTTAAGACTAAATATGAAAATAAGTCAAAAGTCAATAAGTCTTAACCGAGGCAACATGCAAAATGTGTGAAATGCATGGCTGTTGCCCATGAGCGAGAAGAGAAGAGTTTTAACCTCTGTTGTGATTGTCTTTTTATAAAATGTCTAGCTCACAAGAAGAACAGAAGTCATTCAAAAATAAACAAAAAAAGTATAAGCTTTGGTTTAAAACAAATCAAAGCGAAAACCAGCGCTGGCTAAGTACTGTTTGTGTGTAGGCCAAAATAAAAAAGAAGAAGACACTGAATTATTATATATTAAGATCTTAGTAAATTATTTGAGGAAGAAGAAGAAGAATACAAATTGAATGTAACGTAAAATTTTTCGGAAAAAATATTCTATTATAAAAAGAATTGAATAGTAATAAAAAAGGAGAATTACAAATAGAATTGTTTGATAAAGTAAAGCTAGACGTAGAATTACAATATACAGGATTAGATAAATAAAAAATGAAAGATAATAAAATTGAAGTAAAAGAAAATGCAATGAAATTAAATAGAAAAATAATTGAAACAAATAATGATACAACAATGGCAGAAAAAGATATAAATATAAATAATGTAATAGAACTAGATAGCGAAATATTAGAAAACTAATGTTATGTTATAGAATCTAAAACCAATACAAATATATTGAATATAAAAAATCAAAATAATGTGATTGTTGAAAGAGAAATGAACAATGAGAAAATTGAAATCAATTACAAAATAATTCATACAGAATTTGATAAAAATAATGAGATAAGTATAAAATATTTTGATAAAAAATTTAATGCTGTACTAAATGAAAAGATAATGGAAGAACTATTCTTGAAAAATAATTATTATCATTCTTTGAAGTGGTACGCAATTCAAGAAATTATGAAATGGATTTTTATGATAAGATCCTTC
This sequence comes from Diorhabda carinulata, assembly GCF_026250575.1. Taxonomy (NCBI): domain Eukaryota; kingdom Metazoa; phylum Arthropoda; class Insecta; order Coleoptera; family Chrysomelidae; genus Diorhabda; species Diorhabda carinulata. Next base: position 8,541,763 of record NC_079472.1, on the reverse strand, counting down.
TTTCTTTTTTATTATGTATATTATTATGAATAGATAAGATTTAGAATCAACAGAAATTACAATGAGTAAAATACATAAAATAGTTAAGATACCTTTAGAAACTAGAATAATAAAAAAAATATTGATTAGAATATATGAGAAATTTGAAAATATAATTCATAACTTTGTTTATTTAACTATGGAAAAAAGAAGAAAATAATATAAAAAGTTGAAGTATAGTCAGTGTAATACAAATGAAACTTTTAATTTGCTCAATATAAAAGAAACAATACAAAAAACAGATATAAGTAAATTAATCAGAACAGACCAATGAGCTCAAAAGATAGAAAATTCTGTTAATAATTATGAAGTGTGTTAAATGAATAAATATGATATAAACCCTCCTGTAATGAATTTAATTTAATATATCAATGTTATTAAGATAGCAAATCTTTCATATTCAACAATAATGAGAGAATGCACCTATATCTCGTTACAGTTGTTGATAACCTACTAAATTATATTACTCATCATGGTTTACCTTATAAAATAACAACTGTGGTTCAGAGTTTAAAAACAATGACTTACAAGACTGTAAATTACATAAAATTGAATTACATTATATCACTGCAAAAAACAGCATTCTAATTCACCTGTCGAAAGATTTCATTCTAGTCTAATTGAACATTTTAGATATTTAAGAGAAACTAATAAAAATTTGACTCCAGATCAATTGATGAAACATTCAACTCTTGCATATAATAATTCTATTCATTCGATTACTCAATTCAAAATTATTATACGGTAAAATAAAAGATAAAAACACTGAAGTAAAACAACGAATAGTTAACAAAAGAAATGAAAACAGAACTGATCCACCCTCATATACAAATCAAAAAATAGCTTAGAATAAAATTTAGAGATAAATTACCTAAATTCAAAAAAGATGAAATTACAAAAGACTGGTATACTTTTCGAAACAGACAAAGGTACTTATCATAAAAACATACTTGGAAAACATAAAATGAAATCTCGAAAATTGTTACAGAAACATGAAGTTGACAACGTTAATGAAACTTCTAATGATATACAAGAATATTAGAACGGAGGACATAGAAATTACTCAAATAAATAATTTATTATTACCATTGAGCTTAGGAACAAGTAAACTTATATATTCTAAGCATCGTTTTATATATTATATAGATTTAAGAAATATTAATACGCAAATAGAAAATTTAAAACAAAATTTTGATACTTTGAGAAACAATATAATACAAGCGAATGCAACAAATACTGTTTCATACCATAACTTAACTGAACAAATGATGGGTAGAACAGAAACTTTAATTAACACTTTGGGTAAAAAAGCAGAAAATATCTTTCCTAATATTAGATCAAAACGAGGTTTAATAAACGCAATAGGAAAAATAGATAAATGGCTTTTTGGAACATTTGACTCAGACAATGAAGATAAATCAATGCAATAAATGTTTTCCAACAAAATCAAAAACAAATAATGTATGAAGTGAATTTACAAATATGATTACACAAAAAATTAATTGACCACTATAATAAATCAATTAAAACATTATGCAACGACCAACAAAAAATTCTAGACAATTTAGATAAATTTTATATTTCACTAGAAAACAAAATAATAACTGAATGTTAATTTAGATGATATTGATTCACTAAGAAATTGGGAAACAAATTATCATATTTATCCACGAATGACGTTGATCATTTCACCACTATTATCAGATAATAACTTACAAACCCATTTAGAGACTGTATCTTTAGAGAATCCAATCCTATCCATTGTAGATCAAGAAGTAATTAAATACAAAAATCAAATAATTTTAGCAACCCTTGGTATGAGATTGAATATTACTTTTCCAAAAAAAAATTTAGAAGAGAGAACTTTAAATTCGCTGAGGTATTTTTAAAACCAAAATATACGTATTCTATGTATTTTGAAACGTCAAATTTACGGGAAACATTTGTAACTACTCTTTAAAATATATTAAAAACTCAATTTTCAAATATTTGTAATTATCAATGAATAAAATGAAAAAAACTTAATGAGCTTTTATATCGTGATTCCAGTTATAACCTTTTATTTCTAGTAATATTCCACTTAATTTCCTTTTGTTCTCTTCTTGTAAAAAATAAGTTCCCAAATAATTTACATCATAATTTATTTTAGTCGCTATAACAGATAATTTAAAAGTAATTAGAGTATCAATAAATTCGATCTTATTACAAAACTATACCACTAATTTTTCTGTAAATAATAATAAAAAAAGAATATATAAACAACATAACTGTGTTATAAAGCACATTTATTATAAATGTCTACATTCTTTGTTTGCATGAAGTCAGTCAAAACTGTAAATAAACAAATCATAAAAATTTCATGCATATTTTCAATGAAATTCTAAAATTTTAACAAAAAATATTCATGGAATGGAGATTGATCTAGTTTTCAAAAGCGTCCACCAAAAGGTCGTTGATTGCGACCACGTGCTCTTCTAGCTACAGTCCTTGATTGGAAATTACCAGATGGCGACCCTCTATTTCTATCTGCAAACAATAATATCTTTTCAAGCCATGAATCACTTTATCGAACATAAAATTTCTCTCTATAAATGGTGGGCATTGAAAACTGGTTTGTGATTTTCATTAGTTTAATTAATTAATTGTTAATCTTTTTTACAACTATTGTTTTTGCAAGTTTAAACAGCGTGACAATTATTGAGAACTATTTCATATATAGTGTGTTGTGTTTGTATATTTTTGTTAGATAGTGTAGTGTTAATGAGGGTGTTCAGTGTATTAGAAATGTATTTAAAAAATACTTTACATTAGGTTTGTCAACAATATTGTAATACAAAAATATTGGAAGAATGAGGTTTTCTAAAGACGTAATTTTTAAGTGGGCGAATAATTCTAGTAAAGAAGCAATAAAATGGTTGAAAATATATACGGCGTGGAACAGCCTAATGAAATAAACCCGTTAATAGCTAAACTTGTATTTCTAAATTATTCCAAATAATAGACTGTCTCTTTATGTGTAATCAACACTGCGGGAATAGGAAGCCAAATTCTTGATAATAAATCTCTTAATATGTTATACAATATGGAACACCAAAATTATACTGGGTGTCTCATGTGACAGTGGCCAATATCAATTTTCTTATTTTAAATGCAACCCCCTGTATATTATTATTTTGGATTCTTCAGAAACTCAAGACATAATTCAGGTACTATGCCTACCTTCAATTGTTTCCCAAATATAGTGTTTTTATTTATATATATATATATTTATTACAAAAATTAACAATAAAAAAAGATAATGATTTTATTTCACAAATTCGCTACATCACACAAAAAACCTAAACAGTAATATTGATTATGTCTTAATAATGTGAAAAAACTAGAAAAAGACGTTCAAAATGCCCGCCGCGAACGTCTTGGCAACTTGCAACCTAGTATAATATGAGGTTTGTCTCAATTTAGAGATAAAATGCAATCATTGCATTACTGTCATTTTGCTGAATATATCTATAAAGTGAGAAAAATTGTACATATAACCTTCAAAGATCAAATTTTCTAGATATCTAGTCGGCATATTACCATGTATAGGTTTTTCTTTATATTCTCATTTTCCCTAAATTATCTTTCTATTTTACTACCAGTACTTCGGATATGATGACCGAGTCGGGATATTTTCCTAAAAATAGATGTTTAACTTCCATTTGGAATTTCTGGAACCATTGAAATTTTTCATAATGAACACACACTGTTTACACTATCATTGCACCAACAATCAATGACGCGTGTTTCAATAACTTTACCAAAATCTTAAGATTTTAGAAATTAAATGATCATATTTTTAAATTCTACAAGGAAAATTAGATCAAATGTAAATAATGTGTCATGTACTTAGGTTCTACATTTTTTACTAAGTTCGTAATTCTAAGTATAAAATACCAGATTTGAAAAAGAATGGTATCTATGAATTGATTGTGACAGAAAGTATGTTGGGAAAACTAAACATAGACGGGCCGAAAAATCAAGTATTACCTATCAGGGTATCAGTATCATAATTTTAAAATAAATATAAAATATATTAGTGTTAAAATATTTAAGTGTTAAGTAATGTATTCAATGATAAATTTTGGAATATATGTAAGAACAGTTTGGTGGTTAAGCAATATATGTGAAATTTCCCGCAAATAGGTTTTACCTCTAGAATTGTTTTTTGCAAGAGGAAATTCAATATTGGGAAAATTTAGTATTAATAGGTAAGTCAAGTTAATAAGTTTTAGTTTACTCCCATAATCAAAGACATCCAACTAAAATAGAGATATCAATTCGTTCATAAACCCAAAAAAAGTGATCTGTTATGAATCCCATGATATTTTCAATTGTCAAAATTGTCTCACTATAACCTTGATTTGATGTCTTTGTCTTTCATTTAAATTAATGATTTGCCACTAGCGTTTAATAAAATTCTTGTCTGGAACTCGATTGTCTTCACTTGGCAATGACGCTTTCTATAATTAATGCGTACGTATTCTCTACACGAATTACGTAACGTTGTACGATTTACAATTACACATTCCGAATTCTTTATTAGAATTATATTCAGAATTCTTTTCGCTTCATATTACGGACATTATTATTCCTATTAAAAATATTTTAGAGAATAATATCTATTACCAGTTTCAAGACTACATAACTAATTAATCTTTTATATAATATAATTTATATCGAAATGTTTATGATTAACACGACACTTATTTTTACAGAAATCTATATTCATGTTTTGTCATTTTTTAAGTCACAAATACAAAGAAAAACCTTTTAATAATTATTGTAACGAAATATGAAATGATCTTATCTTGAAGAAATTCCAAATTACTTTTCTTTTGTAACTTTCTCAATTTCCTAACGTCACCTACTCCTTTCAGATACACCTGGTAGCACGTTTCTGTCAAAACCAACATATCCACGTCCATTCACACTGTTTCATAACACCCTCTCCTATTTCTTGCTTACACTAACCCAAGGGAAACATTTTCGAACCAAGTGTTGACCAAATCAATCCTTTACCCAGATAACGCATCTCAAACGAAGCCTAAGAGGACTGTAGACGACCTGCTCCTAAAGGATAGGCACTCGCGTGGTATATCGGCTAAGTTTTATTTTACATTCACTTGAGTTTTAAGGCGACCTTCACACGATATTAACTTCAGTTATTTCTTTTATATCTAAGGTTTCAAGTAGTTAATCAAACTTTGAAATTGTTCTCTTTGCTATCCTTGATCCTCCCCTCGCACCCATAGGTATTCTATTTAAAAAAATCGATATTATATTTGTTTAACTACTTTAGGTACATTCTATATAGCTGTAAATAATTTTAGATGGTAGGCATGAAAACTCATAATTATGGAGAAAAATAAAAAATGTCATTATTTGCCCACTATCAATATAATTGCCTATACATGAATCCATTTTTAAATTCATTAGAACGCGAAATAATCGGTTGAAATATCTAACGTGACTATAACTGAATATGGATGGATGGATGAAAATAAAAAATACTAACCTTGATTATGTTGATGCCTTTGCGGAGATCGATCCCCCCAAACTATAGGAATAGGACTACCTCTGGATTGAGTGCCTCTCGGTAGCGAAGACCGCATAGATCTTCGAGCTGAATTTGTTCCTCTTACTATTCCTCTAGAATTCGTACTAGGAGAAGCTTCAGCTTCGCGACCTTCTTCTTCATCTTCTTCGGTAACAGGAGGTTTCTCCCCTTCAGAGCTTACCTTTATAACAAACATTTTAAGATGTAGACAATTTTCCCATAAATTTGTTTGTCTGAAGTAAAATTATCAGAAAGTAGAAAATAAGAAATCACGGTTTAGTTATGATTTAATTAAGTAACATTTTTCCTTACCATATGTACAAGGACACTACCAACTACTATCAAATTATTTTAATAAATATGATATTAGTATAAGTCATAAAGGACATAATACATTATCCAAATTTTTCACTTAATTAAAATCTAAAACACCAAAAAACAAAACAGGTAATATTATAAATCAAGTGCCTTGTACTAATTTTGACGTTGTCTACATAGGACAGACATCTCAGTATTTAGAAAACAGACTAAAATGTCATCAATACGATAAAAAAATAGAACTGCATTAACGAACCATGAAATATAAAAAACATAAATTCAATCATAAAGATTCAAAAATTCTTGGAACAGAAAAAGAAAATTTTTAGAAATAGTTCACATTCATAAATTCATAAACAAAAAAGCTATAAATGATACAAAAACCTAAATAGTTTGAGTTTTTTGATATTTTATAGCTCTATTTTGTAAATTCTAATAAATCTACGAATAATTTAATTGTTTACTGCTACATATTTGAGATATGAGAACTTAGGAAAAATTCATTTTTCTTATTAAAACAAATTTCTACTTTGATTTTATTCTTATTTTGATATTTATGATATAGGTGATCTATTGATTAATATAAATATACAAATTGTCAGTGACAATTTCATATTTTGAAAAAGACTGAAATAAGTAGAAAAAAACAAGAACATTTAGAAGAATAAATTATATATATATATATATATATATATATATATATATATATATATATATATATATATATATATATATACGCTCTTACGCTGATAATTGATATAACCTGAATAATTTAATTTACATGGTTGAAGAATATTAAAATCAATAATTGAATACCAACAGATAATGAAAGAATATAATAAATTTTTCTGTCATCAATTTCAGGGTAAAATTAATGAATAGTGTGCAGTTCCATAAAAAATCGTGAATTTACCTGGGATATCTGCAACTAGCTAAGGTGATTGGTTGTTAAATATATTTTCTAAAGTTAAATATTTATTATAGAAAATTTCAAACTGTTTACACTACCATCACCACAATCATCTACTAGTCACCAGTACAACAAATTTATTTGTCAAAAGCCAAGGAACTTTTATTTTATTAACGTTAATAAAGCTGTTCACATTCGGAACTTTTTTATTTTCTATCCAGTTAATATTTACATCTACACAGTGTACCCATAACAATAATATCACATCTTTTATATTTGGTCTATTTTCAACTGATAAATAATAGAGTACATGGCAAGTGCTAAAAACTAGTAAAAAATAATTTTTATCTGATATTTTTATAGCAATATGTGTATCTATATTTTTTCAAATTAATTCATTATTACAAAACTCTTTTTGAAAAAAATTAAAAATGTCCTGCCCATTTTGCTAAGGAGTAGTACTATACCTTGGGAAGTGGGACACAAAAGCCTCAAAATAACCTCTTTTATGAAAAGTCTACGTACTTTGAAAGTAGAACAATGAAATTAAGAGTTTGATAGAAAAAATTTTCCAGGTATAAATGCAGAATGGATGCAAAGACGAAACCTCCCAAAAACAATTTACAAATCTACAAGTCAATAGCTTCCAATCACCTGTGCTCCACCACCAGCAGTAGATGATCAAATTATAAATTTCGTTGTACAGAAATACTTAACGTGGCGAATCCTCACATTTTATTGGGGAAACACGTTTTATACGAATCGCATTGTCTGTTCCAAATAGGTTCTTATACATTTTTTGCTTGATAATGTTTTTTAATAGAGGCTTGTTTGCACAAAGACAATTCTTCGTTTTAGGTTTTGTTCTTTTCCATTATCACAAAAGCTCTTAGATTTTGAAGATATAAAAAACCGCTTGTTAATTGTTTTTACCCTTTACTTTAAATTCTTATGTGAGATTGTCATTGTAAACTTTAAGCTTTTTTAACAATAATAATTTTTAGTATCCAGCATCCTATTTATTCTTTTAATTCAACCACCGATGTTGATAGTAAGAACCGATTATAAACAGAAGAAAATGGTCAAAAATTATTACAAGAGAAAAAAACGCGACAGAAAATTATCGCAACAACCAAATATTTAACCAATGAATAGAAGAGCTGTTGATATCTAGGTAGGTCTTTAAGCTCTCTATTATTAATAATTCCGAAGTTTAACTAACTAAAAATGAAATTAGTCATCTAAATTATTGATACATGAAAACATCAGAGAATTCAACCATCATTGATAGAGAGGACATAACTATTAATATGTATTTTAAATTAATAGATGTTTACGATTCATTAGCTAACTAATTTCATTTTTAGTTTATTAAACTATACACCTGTAGGATAGAATAATCGTAAGCTCAATATGATTGTTGAATATATTATTTTTTGTTAAGCTTTGTTGTAAATATTAGTTATACTGGTTTTGGTAAATGACGTGTATTCTAAATTAGGTCAATATAAATAAAATTTCTGTTTCAGTTCCCACCAATTTGTACATTAATACAAAATAACAAAGTGACTAGTTTAAATTATATGTATAACTAACTACAAATCTTATTTTACTTGAGATACTGGTTCTAAATAACTGTAGCGAATTGAAGGAATTTATTAGATTTTATACAAAAAAAGTAACAATTAATTTCAATTATAGGAGATTCTAAGAATTTCTTCTTAGAAATATAAATTTGAAGACAAAATAAATTGAGGATATTTTTACAAAGGAAGTTCCGATAAATTTAATAGGCAATACAGTTAAAATAAAAATTCCCAACTGTTTGTTAAATTTTAATATTGACATATGATTTTATTATTACAACTAAAAATATTCAATTGGTGGGAACTTAAATTATAATTCTAAATGATAATACAAAAAAACAATATCAACAAACTACAATCGATAAAAACAATTTATAAATAAAAATATAAAACTTGGTGTTATGACAAACTTACACCATCATCACCCTCCAGCATTGCTTCATTTTGTTCTATCTGAGCTGCACCATCAGCTGGAGGGCCCATATCCGCTGAACTACCCTCGCCTACCGTTTCATTATTATCCGCTTCTGCGCTAATATTTATTGTAGGAATTTCAGCTGAAATTAAAATTGAATATTAGAATAATAGAAATATTCGAAAAGGGGTTTTTTAACTTCTAATAACACATTTAATAACCTTATATTCCATACTACGAACACAAATTTAGGCTAGCATATAATGCGTTTTTTCTGCAAGTTATAAAATATCCCTTAACTTTTACTTAACCTTTAAGTATCTTCATTTCCTCGTTAAATATCAAAATATGCATAAGTTACGATTTTCTCAAAGGAGCTCCTTTCAATTGAAATACACTTTAAAAATTAAATTAAAATTCTCCCGTTTTAACAACAAAAAATTCAAAACTTTAATTGTCATAACTTTGTTATCAACGATTATTTTTTCTGAAATTTTGTTGACAACAATTTTCTATTTTCTCCTAAGAAAAAAGTGGGACTGACGTCAACCTGAAAAAAACCTACCTACTAACCTCTTTCAATAGAAAAAAAAAACTTAATCTCAAGCCCATCAATTTGGACAGGCAAGCCATTGAGAGGGTAAAAATCTGGAAGTCACCTTAGATAGTAAACTCTTCTGGAACAAGCGTGAAAAAAAGATAAGCAGTAAAGCCCTGATGAAAGTGAAGAAACTTTACAGGGAAAAATTGTAGTTGTAGCCCGAATATCCTGCTGTAGATGTACACAGCGATGGTGAGACCAATTATTTATCATGTATGGGGCAGTGGTCGTAGTACTAGAACCGGTATCAACACCATGAGAATCTCAAGATAGTATAAAAAATAACCTATACATGAGAATGAGTCACCAGGGGTAAACCGAAACCTTAAAAGAGTGATCATTTTTCAATCATTTCAAGCAGAAATATACACATATGGAAAATATACTCAGTTCAATTTTGAAAGGAATTAACACAAACATGGGAATATAATCTTATCCAACAGTTAAGCCGCTATTAGAACTTAAGCTCCAACGTCATAAAACCCCAGGTGGTTTGGGAATACCTGGATAAGTTAAATGGACAAAGTCACCCTCCAATGGATTCCGGAATACATGAAGTAGAGGGAAATGATATAGTGGAGACTTCCTAAAATAGGAATGAACCCTTTGTAGGACCTGGACCCTTTAGTGTCATTGGCTACAGTAGATGTTTTTTTATGTGATATTTAGAAGAAAAACTAAGTAACTATCTATATATATATATCAATCTAAATGAGTCAACAGACGAGTAGCCAGACTTACACTTGAGTTTATTAATAAATTTGCAAAAATATCAATCTATCAAATCTAAAACTTGAATAGTGAAGGGTTTCCTTTAAAACTTACCTCCTGATTCAGCCATTTGTGTTGTATTTTGTTCTTCATTTCCAGGAATACCTTCCTGTGGTGAAGACTGTAATGGCGTAGTTGGGACGCTTCTACCCGTACCTGAAACAATAAAACGCATTATTAAAAAATTAAGATCCACAAACGTTTGTCATACTATCTTCTTCCAAGTTGTTAGATTCCATTAGGGTCTGTTCTGGAACGGTTTCCACGTTATTCGACCCGGCGGCGTTAGTTTGATCGTTAAACGTGAACCTTCCGCTGGTCGGCACATGAGGTGAACTAACAGCTTCGCCAAATCCATCCGACCGTCGAGGTACATATAAGGTCGGAGTGGATGGAACGATCCCATCATCTCCTATATCTTCGAGACCGTGCTGTAGAATAAAATGATTTTGTCTAGACGACAATGGTGGGATGGGTCTGGTGCGTGAAAGAGACGGCACTGTCATTGAAACAGATGTCGATACTTGAGATATTGTAGCGTTATAGCTGCTAGTGTTTGAGCCTGATTAACAAAATTACTGATACATTATTTCAAGGATATAACAATAGATTTGCTGAAATAAATGATTGGCTTCTTCACATATATGGATACTGCTAAAATAACAAGGGTAACATGCTATAGTTAATGGTGGGTCCAAACGTCTACTTTGAGAGGTTGTTTTATATAGGATACTGTCAGAGGCCTTCCAATAGCGCATCATTGGATTTTCATTTTTGATGTTGTGAGGATTCAGGTGTGACCCCGAATTGTTTTTGTTAGTAGACAGAGCACCATTTTAAAGTACCACTGGTAAATTAATTTTCAAACTAATGTTAGTGAAATAAGGGGTGTAGTAAAAAAACCAGTTGAATAATTTTTATAGCAACAATTATTATGAAGTATCTATTCAATCGAATACCAACGCATTGATATTAAATTTTGTTATAAGTTGAAAAAAGTCCTAAAGAAGCTCATGAAATGTTAAAATTTCTTTATGGTAATATTATAGAAACTTTAAAGACTGTTACAAGTGATATGAGCGTTTTATGAGTAGAAATTGGTCAATTAAAGACAAGAATTGGCCCGGATGTCTTTCCATCTGATAATGTGCAGAAAATGGAGAATTTTCTTCATTCAAACAGTCGATTTAATTGCATTACGAACCATATACGAACCGAAATATCAAAAAACATAAATTCAATTCTAAAGATTCAAAAATTCTTGAAACGGAATCTAATACACGAAAAAGAGAATTTTTAGAAATGGTTCACATTCATAAGAACAAAAAAGCTATAAATGATAAAAAAGATCTAATAATAATTTAAGTAAAATTTATAGCTCTATTTTGTAAATTCTAATAAATTTTAATATATTTGAGATCAATTCACAATCGAAAGGTCATCAATACTACAGAAAAAATAAAACCATAAAATATCAAAAAAAAAAAACAAATTAAATTATAAAGATTCAAAAATTCTTGGAACGGAATCTCATACACGAATTAGAGAATTTTTAGAAATGGTTCACATTCATAAGAACGAAAAATCTATAAATGATAAAAATGACCTCACTAATTTAGGTAAAATGTATAGGTCTATTTTGTAAATTCTAATAAAACTACAAATAATTTGATTAAGTACTGCTACATATTTGAGATGTAAAGATTAAGGAAAAATTAATTTTTCTTATTTGAACAAATTTCTATTTCGATTTTATTCTTATTTTGATGTAGTTAATTTATTAATTAATATAAATACGCAAATTGACAGTGTCAATGTCATATAAGAAAAGTAGACAAGTAAATTTTTACCTTTTTTTCAAAAATTATTAAAAAAAAGTTAATTTTAAGACATTAATATATCAAAAGGTATGATGAGCGGTTTCTCATCATAAATATAAATATATTTATGTTTCAAAATGTTCTTGAATTTAGGTCTCTTCTGTTTTCAAATTAGTTTTTTTAATAATTTTTAAAAGATAGATAAAAATTGACGTTTCGAATTTTCTTTAGTCTATTAAAATATGTATTGACACTGACAGTGTGTATTTATATTGTTAATTTCATATAATGTGACATCAAGAAAATTGATTTTATTTTTCCCTTCGATTTCAATTGTGAACTGAAGTTTTTTATGATAAGAATTAAATTTTTTATTTATATTTTCAATTTGATTCTTTGGTGCAGCAGTAATGCAATCATCTACATATCGGAAAACAAATGGAATATTTATATCAAGATTGCTAAGGACTGTTTCCTCGAGATTGTCCATTACTAATTGTGCTATAACACTTGAAATGGAAGCTCCCATAGCACAACCATTAATTTGTTTGTATATTTCATTTTCATATTTGAAATACGTTGTAATGTGTTTTAGTTTAACAGACTTGGATTGAACTATACAATATTTGATAAAAACACGATAATATCAAAATAATTATAAAAATTACGAAATCAATGTGAACGCACCGTCAGTTCCGCTACTAATAGCCTCTGATTGTGGTTGTTCGGAATTTTCTTCTTCTTCGTTAATCTGTTCGGATCTTTCGCTCTGATTGGGTACTTCACTAGAATCATCAATCACTTCTACTTCATTACCTCCTTCTTCTTCGTCATCCTCTACATCTTGGCAATCCGCGTCTCCATAATTATCTTGTTCCTGAAAATATAACATTCAGATGGTGTAGTTGTAAGTGATTAACACTACGCGACTCGATAGACAGATAATCTTAATTTGATATTTATAAAAAAAATATGAATATCCTGTTCCTAGAATAATAAAAACATTAATAACATTGACTTCTAAATTTGTAAAAAAAAAACGAACTATCTCTTAACTACTCGTCTGTAAAATATATTTTCGCGAGAATGATTACCCCGGGGATTACAGCATCTAGGATTGTCCCCTACTCCGCTGGAGATAAACTAACCGCTATAGTGGTGCCCAGTTGGCGTCTGACGACCGGGACAAATCAGACCTGACAATTTCCGCCATTTGCAAAACTTATAACATTTTTCAATATGATGATAACTTTTTCGCCACTTCTTATATACATACAAACACGGAAAAAATACAAGTATTAAAGTGCAAGAATCAATATCTAATATGGAGATTCAAAGAAAATTTGCTTCTTCCAACAGCAATCATTAATGTTTTAAATCACCTTGGCATGCTGAGTATAAGCCTAATAAACCACTACCAAATTTTGGTACGTATTGTAGGAGTGCTACAAAATAACATTCAATTGGCAATTGTGTCGATATATGTTACTCAACTACTACCAACAAGTAGAAAAAAATCGTAAAAGTTCAATCTGTTCAAATGACATTAAAATCAACCTTATATGATTATGTGATAAAACATGTTTTCACCCGGATCTCCTTCAATCCAGGTTGGCTTCTCTTCTAGGTTCAAGGTATATATAATTATATAACGCGAAAATTATTCCTTGAAAAATTATAAACTATGGAAACCTCCTCCCAGATTCAGATTTGACAAAGAATTTTAAACAATTCAGCATTGACATTATATCCTATCCATGGATAAAAAAAATATTCCATACTATGTCTATTATATAAAAACAATTAATTACTATCCTCACAGTATATTATTCCATTTAATAATAGGAACTTCAGAACTAAAAGAAATGATTGGGTTTCCAAATATAGCTGCTATGTCTCAAATTACTGTACTATACCATCAATTAATAAGGCCCCGATCTGACGGAAAGATATTACCACTGTCGGTCTCATTATTTAATAGCTCAACCCTGTACATTACGGAGAAAAACGCTTACTACTGTTTGTTAATGATATGAGAAACATCAACCATCAGATATCTCAAACTCTGATAAGAGTTGATTACTCGATAGAAAATTGAAATTACCCCCATGAAGATATCAATCCAAAATTTTACAAGAAGTCTTTGATGTCCATGGTATATCTTCAATAAAAATGGGAAGAGCAACTTCTATTAAATCACGGCACAATAATTACGCAATTAAAATTATCTTAATGAAGACTACAGGCATAAAATAACATGGATATTTTGCTATGAGTCGTTGATAACGTTGATAACACGTTCCTGTAAAAACTTACCATTCCTTCCATGTCATATCCTTCAGTGTCAGGATCGTCTTGCTCATCGTCAGCGCCCTCGCCTTCGTCGGCACCACCTTCTTCATCACTTTCTACTACTATCACATTATCATCATCATGATCCCTTTGACTACTTGTGGGAACTTGATACTCTACCTCCAAACAACTGTCACTTACAGTACCCGCCTGCTGTAACATAAAATGTAAATAGCGTTAAACTCAGATAATATGCATACACTGACACGTTTAAGCATGCAAAATATTAAACCGAACTAGATAGGTTATTCAATTGGAAGTTATACTTCATCACCCTGTAACAAAGTAAAATTCAAGCAGCAGAGCTAGAAGACTTACGCTGAGTGATACAAAGGTGTCACTGGACAGGATCGAATAGAGAATGAAGTAATAATAAAGACTAAAACAAGGAATCGATACTAAAGATCGCAACAAACAGCTTAGTTGATTTGGACATCTCTGCAGAATAAATGAATAGAGGGCGCCCAAAGAAAACAAGGAATAACAATTGAAAAAATGTTTAGAGAATACAAAATTATATGGATAGAGGCTTCGATAAAAGCAAGAAGTAAAAAAGAGTGGAGGAAGTTTGTCCTGAATGAAAAGATTCACCTGATACCCACAGAGGGTATATAAGTATCTAGCTGATGAGTTGGCTCAAAGCCATTGTGGAGAGTTATTGTCGACGATGTACTCGATGGAAAGCAGATTCCCTTTTATTTTTATTGCGCTCTCGGAATCTGCTAAAAGGAGTGATTCGTTACGTGAAATAGGAAAATTGAGACTGAATCACATTTCTCTTCAATGGATTAGGAGTGGATGCGTAAAGTCAGAAAGACTTTGCTAATATGACGTTTGCTGTTGTTGGAATAATTATGCAAATATAAAGTTTAAGTTGCGATACATATCTTTCTGATTTACCTCATGAGGTTATATTGAGTAGAAAAGAAAGGGAAACGACAGCGACATGATAAACATGTTTTTATATTCCACTATTATAATACCCTTACAACTACAATGAGAAAAATCAAGTTAAAATGCGTCTTGCCAAGAATCTAGTCATTTCTCGTTAGGTATTTGACTAAGAGTTCAACTAACTTTGACCCTAGAGCCAAAAGCAGCGAATGTATATTGGACTTGATTATACTTAAGCAGATCTTTATACAACAAGGCAATAATGTGACTTAATTTTACGTGTTTCATCCTCCTCTAGCAAGCCTCAAGTTCCGTTTAATGCTGCACATAGCACAGGAAGGAGAAAGGGAAAGACACGAAAATGAATCAAGTGGCAATAGACCAGAAAGAGTGAAAAAATGGATAAAATGAGAATGAAAACTAAGACCCCAATATTCTGACGCTCGAAAGAGCATAAAGATAAAATACAGTTGACCTATTTGTGGTCTATTTATCAGCATAACAAAATGCAATGTTGTTGTTGAAAAAGTGTGTAATGAATCTGGAATGTTTTCAAGCCACTGATTCCTTGTGTGATTGTCTACAACAATGCTCTCTCCAGAAACATTTTTGAGAACATTGTTCCTTATTTCAAAACCGTTTGGCCATTTAACTGCCAGAAAAATTATCCGTGTCTAGAGACATGTTTCAAGATCAGGATACTCTGCTAATCATAATAGTTTTTGTTTATATTTTCCAATAATGAACAAAGGACGTCTTTTCTTCTTATTCCTTAATGAGTTGTAAAATGTATATAAAAATGTCATTGTCAATTAAAAAAGTGTCTCAGATATCCCAGACCCAGATTACAATGTATCACTGTTCTATATAATCTTACCTGAACCCTCGTCCGCTTTGTCTGCTGTTGCGTTTTATTTGGATCATCTGACTGACAACTATCCATATCAGCTTCCCTTTGTCTCTTATGCCCAGCCTGAGTCGTCGTGACTGTATTAGAGCTGCTACTACTGGTACCCTGCTCTTGGGTCGGTCCACTACTAGGAGGTTCCACTCTTGGAAGGACGAGAGCAACGGCCTGAGCTTGGGGAGCTGCCTGGACCTGTTGACTGACGCTATTTTCATCATCTTCGGTATCTTGCGAGGATTGAGTGGGCGGTACTACTACTTGACGTGGACCTAGCATGGTAGGAGTTGCTGAACTAGTGGCGGGTACATATTCCGTATGGGAACTGGTTGGACTGCTTGATAACGCTTCTATAGAACTAGATCCAGTAGTATGGACCTATAATGTTAATTTCATTAGAGATATGATCAATTTTGGCACTATTCATTTTTTACAATATACATTATTTAATTTGTTGTGCGAGAAACATTGAGCACCTATTGTTGTGTAATAATATACATAATATGACATAACAACAAATTAAAATCAAGGTTTTTTATTTTATTATTTTACCAGATTCCTTTGAACTGAACTGAACAATTATATTGTTCCTGATGTCAAAGTTTGCCTGCAGATGTTGGAAGGTTTTCTGCTTATTAAATGAACATTTGGACATGAAAATCTGTGCGCGTTTGTTCACAATGGAATAAAAACAGCGTGGTGAAGATGTTTCCGTCGAGTGTTCAGCAACACCCGAAATAAAAGAACAATCAAATCAATGGACTCAAAAGGGAGAACCGGCTGCAAATAAGACAAAGATCGTTCCATCTGCAGGCAAGGTCATAGCGTCGGTTTTTTTGGGATGCACGTGGGATAATTTTCATTAACTATCTTGGAAAAGAAAAAGCTATTGACGGCGATTATTAAGCGAGCTTACTGCAACGTTTGTGCGAAGAATGCACCAGCTCACACATCCGTTATTGCAATGGCCAAAGTTAATGAATTAAAGTTTGAATTGCTACCTCATGCACCCTATTCGCCAGATTTAACTCCCTCGGATTATTTTCTGTTCCCAGACATGGAAAGCCATCAGTGGCCAAAGATTTTCCAACAATAAAGACATGATATCGGCAGTTAATGCCTATTTTGAGGAAGTTGATTCTTATTATAAAAAGGGTATCGAACTTATTGAACATCACTGGGAAAAGTGTATGGGGCTAAAAGGAGATTACGTTGAAAAATAAATATATTTTTTTCCAAAATTGTGTGTTTTCTTTGTTGGGCCAGGTACTTCTGGAACCATCCTCGTTGTTCTCCCAATCCAATATCAGTCCACTTCAATTTTTCTTTTAATTTTTCACAATTTCCATTTTCCATTAACAATAAGATTGTTTTTTCGCACCTCTTTCTCTAATATATCAATCCTTATTTCTTGTTTCATGACTTTATTCGGTAAATTCTTGTTGTCTTATCCTCTCTCCCCATTTCTGGTACTAGATTTTCTAATTTTCACTCACTATTACTACTTGAAAATTATTTCTCACAACACGGGTAAATTCTAGATGAGAAACAAAAGTGACTGTTTACACCTCACATTTTTCTAAATATAAAATAAAGTAACTGTATATACCTGTTGTTGGGGTGGTATAATGGCACTAGGGCTCTGACTAGTGGGCAGTACTGCGACAGTTCTCAATTGTGCAGACATTGGTCTAATACTTGCCAACGGAGGTTCGCCGCCACTTCTCCATGGTTGGATTGGAACAGATTGAGTTTGAGTATTCGTAGAATGACCTTAACATTTTTAATTAAATTATATAAATTATTTCTTGACAGATATAAAAATTAGTACAATTATATAAGCCCTAATAATTTCACTATATTATTTCTCAAATCTAAGCAATCTTAAAGCCAAAAATGGCTGAATCGTTCTTATTAAACGCTATATAACAATACATATAAATATTAGTACCATAGAGACTTTAGTTCTGTGTTTTAAATTTAAACTTTATCTCAATCTATGCGTTTATCACAGATTTATGATTTTTACACTTCACCTATATGCAAAAACGGATCTGTACCTAAAGAGAATCTCAGTTATGATGAAAGCATGGTAATATATTATATAAGTGGCAGTTGCAAGCCATTCTTTCTGAAAAGCCCATAAGATTAGGATACAAGATGTGGTGTTTGAACACGAAAAATGGTTGAGTTTTTCCAGAGAATATATGTTAAATCAAGGAATTTTTTGAAAAACCCCAAGTACTACTTTGTTAGTTGTCTTCAAGGAATGATCCACTGAAAAAAGCAAATTAAGGTACAACATGTAGATGGACAATCTGTTTTTGGAATTTTTTTCAAGATATCTTGAGTATAATAAAATAGGATCTCTGCAGTATTCCTAAAGGATGTCTATTGATTATGAATGATGAATGTACCAGCATGTACAAAAACAAAGGAGCAATTATAATCAACCTCTTCACTATGTCAATGAGTTTATTTCATCGCTCATACCATCTGTTAAATTTTGACAATTTTCTATCCACCATCAATAAACAATTAAAATTGACTAACAACACTAAACTCTCAAAAACTGGACTACACTTGCGCAAGGTGCCGAGACTAAAGTGTATCTAAATTACAGATGCCTTTAAGATTTAAGACTCATCCAACAACAGCAATGGAAATTATTCTAGGCGTAACTCTACTGTACATTGTCATCAAAACACATGTGTCTATCACCTGAAAGGCGGATTAAAAAACGAAACCTACCCCTTCCCCCCCCGAACAGGTAATTTCAGGAGTTTCTCAGTATTGCCGAGTGTCAAAAGGTTTGTGAACAATTCCAATAGGACAGAAGGTGTTGGAAAAGAGATATAGCAATCTTATAAAAAAATAACAAATAGTAATGTAATAGTTGCAATATGATATAGGTTACTTCACCTGCCATTGGTTTTATGTCAGCAGTAGGTCGTTCCGTAGGGGACTTTTCAGTAGTACTTGAGCTTGTGCTTGGTTTAGATCCCTGTTGAAGACCCAGTTGCCTTTGCAACTGCAAAATTCTTTGATTCAAGTTTTCTACCTCTGTTGTATGTTTTTCATGTTCTTGTTGCTTTTCTTCTAGAATATCATCTCTTTCTCGCTCTAAAGCTGATATTTTCTCCAGATATTCAGCTATTTTAGTGGAATCTTGATTTGACTGTTCTCCACCGTCACTTTTTGATGAACTATCTTGTCTTCTAACCTCCTCTTTGAGATTGTTGTTCTGTTCAGTCAAACTTACTATTCTCTCTTTAGCGTTTTTGAATAAAGTTTTGAATCTCTCCTCTTTATCTTGACTTGTTTGTTTAAGGTTTTCTATTTCTTTCTTGAAATGATCGATTTGATCTGTTGTCGAAGTAATTTCACGATTCATATTCTCCACTTGTTCTCTGTGACTTATTTCCAATTGATGGACTTTCTCTTCCAATTCTGAACACTGGTTTTGAAGCATAGCTTGTTTATCAGCATTGGAAGATTGTTCCGACTTATATTGCTGATTCTGTTGTTTTACTGTTTCTAATTCTTTACTTTGCTCTTCATATTGTATTTTATACTTTTTAGCAATTTTCCTAATTTGGGCAAGATTGTTTTTCAAATCGGATATTGTCACATCTTTACCAGCGGTATCTTCGGTGAGTACCCGATTTTCTTCTCTAAACTTAATAATTTCAGCACTTTGTTGATCAACAGTACTTGTTAACTGGGTAACTTGAGCTTGCAGATTGGATACATCCTCACGTAACCTAAAAAAATCATTTATCAATAAATCAAGTCAAAACTTATATTGATTCTTAACTATAATCAATAATCTTATTTCAGATACAAACGATGGAGCGCTCTTGTGGTGTATACGCATATCTTTAAAGATATAATACAGATCATTGCAATATCAGAAATAAAAACTAAAAAATATGAGTTTTTTGTTCGGCATTGCAGTAGAAATTCATAAAAAATACGCTGATGATATAGTACTTGTAACCAACAAATGCTCTATAATGGAGGCAATATTAAATAGTACAGTTGTGGAGGAAAAATGTCTGGGTTTGAAAATCAATGAAAAAAAAAAGATTTGGAAAGCAATGTCAATGTGGAAACGTGAAAGTTGAGGAGTATGAATTTATGGAAGTAGAAAATTTCAAGTACTTTGGCGTTATGATCAATAATAGAGGAGACAGGAGTACTGGAATTGAAGAAAAAATAATTAAGACAAATAGAGCCTTCCAAACTAATAGAAAATTATTGTAAAGTAAACTACTCACAAACCGAACGAAGATCAATATATATAAAACGATTATTAGACCAATAATGATATAATCTGCTGAAACAATGCCAATAACAAGAAATGTTGAAGAAAAATTGAGAAGAACGGAATGAAAGATAATCAGAACAATAATGGGACCAGTAAAAGAACGAACTGAGAAATAACGACGAAGAGGCGAAGATATTGTAAAAAAAATCAAAGCTCAGAGAGTTAAGTGGTTGGGGCATGTATCAAGAGAAGAAAGAAAATCTATAGCAATCAATATGATCCAATGATTTGAAAATTAACGAACGTGGAGATGCCAGGCTGCAACTAGTTAGTATTGAGGAAAATTTATATAGATTGGTTGAAAGTCGCAGGTTTAATCTATCAATCTAAGTTTTTTATTTCCACTTTAAAAATTTGATGATGAAATTGAGAATAAAAAACTAGAAGATATACTGAAATATTAGGAGTCCAACATAAAATATGCAAAGAATATAAAGAAAACAGTTAAAATAATTAGGAATGTTTCTACTAAACTCTTACGTGAAAGTTTTATGAAAAGAGCTAAACTAAAACCATTTAAAGATGTCATGCTAATCTCACTTAGATGTTTGTTTCTGACGCTGCCCCCAGTTTTTTCAACTTTTTTTATGCATTACATTATTTCATAACTTGTGTTTGAGGAATTGGTCATTTCTAGAATGTTCGAATCAGGTCCGGAACGTCACAATGCCAATATGAAAAGTGCGATAGGGATTTCGCGTTAATCGAGAAAAGAAAGCGTAAGTGCGCTCCGATAGTACCTAAGGACTTACTCAATGTAATACTGTTAAGTACGCACACAGGCCCATTTGAAATACTAGATAAGGCACATGAAATTTTTTTTATGTACAAGCGGCAGTCGACATGACGTTAAATCTTAAAAAAGTGCATATTAGCAAAGTTGTACGAATGAAAGTTGATTCCAAAAAACATGGCTTTTTGTTCACTGCTGAATCTTTTTCTGAAGGAGCATAAAAGATGTAAAAAATATCTCAATTAATCAGCTACCAAACATAAATAAAATTGGTCATAGCAAGAAAAAGCACTTAAGATCCATGATTCCATATCTACAAGATCATAATCACAAAGAGTTTTACAGTAATTTAACGATGTAATGTATTGGCACTTAGCCCATTTCCCACATGTTTTACTTTTGTGAACAATTCTGAAACTATTATTTTTTGTGATAACAAATTAATTATTAACTTAATAAAGTGAAAAATACATTTTTTTATACACTACTACTTTAAAGTAACATTTTTTTCTAAATTTCGATTGGTGATGTCTATGCCTTGAGGAATCAAAAACATCTAGAATATTCTAATCAGGTCCTGAGTGTCACATTGCCATTATAAAAAAACGCACTTCAATTAAGTGCTATGTAAATGACACAAGATAAATTAATGTATAAGCGTTTGATGTAAAATTCGTGTTGAATTATATAAATTCTAAACTTGAAGAAAATAGAATAGTAAAATGTGTACCTTGCTATCTCTTCCTGATGTTGATTATTCTGAATTTTCATATTCTTCAATTGCTCTTCCAATTTACTCTTATCTTGCTTCAAATTGTTTATTTCTTCATTCATTCTAGTGACGTTAGCCCTCTCGATGGTCAATTGTTTCGCGAGAGTTTCGCGTTCCGTTTGCAATTTCTTCCAATCCTCGGGACTGGTCCGATTAGTTTTTTCTATAAGCATATTAGCTCTTTGTCTCCATCTCGTACATTCAGCACGTAATGATATATTTTCGCTTTGTAATTGATCCGCTTTCGTTGTTAATTCTCTATTCTTGTCTTGCAACGGTTCCACTTCCGTTTCGAACCTATCAGATTTGATGCGCAATTCGGTGATCTGAGCAACCAATGTATCCCTTTCCTGTCTCAAAGTTCTATTGCTGTCTGTAATGGCGTTGAGCGTTTCTAATTTTCGCAAAACTTCGGCGTGTTTAGCCGCTGATATAACGGATATTTCTGTTTTTTGTCTTTCAGATTCGATTGTTATTTTAGCGTCTTCTAATTCCTTATTTAACATTTCTAATTGTGATTTGAGTCTTGAATGTTCGGCTTCGACGATATCGGCTTTACTAACAGCAATATCCTTTTCTTGTCTTAAATATTTGATAATTTTTAATAGTTGTTCCGAAGATTTTACTTCATCTTCAGTAAAGGATTTGCTGAAGGAACTGTCGCCCATTGATACGTTTTGTGGTTCTGTAACTAAAGATTGTAAAGTAACTAGTTGTATGTTTAGAGCTTGTATTTGATCGTGTAACAAGCTATTTTGTGAATCCATATCGGCAAATCGAGTTTCGAGTTCTTGTTTTTCCTTTTTAAACAATTCTTCCCGCCTTTCCCAATCCACTTTTGATTGATCTAAAGCCACAATGGCATTCTGCTTCTCGACTTGGGTGACATTTAAGTCATCCAGTGTTTTATTTAATTGTTCTTTCATGTTAGTAAGAGCTTCAAGATCTACAGAATGTAAAGTAACTTCTCGAGCGTATTTATTTTCGGCGGCTTTAAGTTGTTCAATCAACTGTTTATTTTCAGATCTAGCATTTTCCAATTGCTCTTTAGCAGTCTTCAAATCCATATTTCTAATATTAAGTTCTTCTTGTAATTGAGTCGATTTACTTTTAATATTAGCGTTTGAAATGTCTTGATCGTCTAACTGAATGGAGAGTTCGCCTTCCAATTCGGCGCATTTTTCTTCCAATTCTTTAATTCGAGATTTATGTTTGTCTATTTCTTGTGTTAACAATTCGTTATTGTCCACGGCTTCTTTCGCTTGTTTTTCCGATGCTTCGGCTATATTGAAATATTCTTCTGAAGCGTCTTTAGCAGTTTTCAATTTCTTCTTCAAAGATTCTATTTCGGCTTGTAGATCGGCTATTTGTTGTTCCAATTCTCTAACTTTACGGGTTTCGGCGCTACTATCGGGTACCGTAAACATTCCGCTCTTCAATTTCTTACTCAATTCCTCGTTTTGAGAAACTTTTAATTTGAGTTCTTCTCTAACTTCTGCCACTTCTTTTCGGTATTTTTCCGCTATTTCCTTTTCTTCTTCCATTCGTTTTTGTATATTTTTATTGCTTGTTGTCAATTGTTCAGCTAGTTCTCTAAAATGATCTTGTTCTTCTTGTAAACGTCTACGTAAAGCCGCGCATTCTCTGTGAGCTTCATCAAGCCGTGATTCTAATCTCAATTTACTTTCGGCGTCCGTTCTTTCCAAAGTTGCTTTTATTAATTCTATGTTTGATTTAATGAGATGTTGTTCGTGCGAATTTCTCTTTAGAGATTCTCGTTCTTTCAACAGCCTCTGTTCGGCGTCTTTCAATAGTGCGTTTTCTTTTTCTAAATTACCCAACATCACTTCAGCTCGCGATAGTTTTGTTTGGGATTGAAGCGTTTCATTTTTCAAATAAGTACCAGCTTGTTCGTGTTTAATTATAGATTCGCTATAGATTTTGTTTTGTTTTTCAAGAGCAGTTATCTGTTTTTTATAAATTTCGATGTTGTTGTTTAAAATTTTGAATTTTTCTTCATTCAAGTCGGCGTGCGAGCTTAACTTGCAATTTAATCGGGTAATTTCCTTTACTTCTGCTCGCATATTGTCCAATTGTTCGAGTAGGATTTTTTCGTTGGCTGTTTTTTCTTTACGGTAAGTTTCATTTTCTTCTCTTAAGTGGTCAACTTGCTTAGTTAATTTATCAACTTGTGCTTCATATTCTTTAACTTTCTCTTCAAGTTGTACTTCCGTTCCGGTGCGGATTTTAATGTCCCCAGTCTCTGATGTGTCCATCACGTTAATTTCTTCTCCAGTCGTTTTGACGACTTGCATGTACAAGTTCTTGTACATATCTTTTTGATTACGTAAAGTGGCCATCATTTTAATTTGTTTGTCATGTTCTTCGAGTAATTCGTTATGTGATTGAGCCAAATCATCTAGTTTCGTTTTTAGAGCGGCAATAGCTGCAGGATCGAGATTCTCGACTTCTTCTTGTCGTTCGGATAATTCTCTAACTAACACCAACAATTTAAGATTATTGGCTTGTAGTTCAGTTATATCATTGAATGTTACTAATTTTTTGCTAATAATATCGGCTGAATTAACGCTATCACTTAAATCGTTATCTGTGGACGTTGAGGACGATCCAACTCGGGAATTTTCGATTTCCTGTAGTAAAACAACGACTTGCCTTGATAAATCGGATACTTCTTTTTTTAATCTTTCATTTTCTCTGCTTTGTATTCCTTCAGCTTTTTTACAGTTTGTGTTGGCGTCGCGAAGTTGTTGGACTTCATTTAATAATTGCTCGTTGGATTCTTTTAAGGAATCTATGGCATTTAAGCTCTCGCTATATTCCTCGTGCAATTTTCTTAATTTAGGAAAATTTCCTTCCATCTCCTTGATGATTGTTTCAATATAATTTTCGAGTCGAGCACATTCTTCCTCTTTATTTGCTAATTTATCTGATACAGTGACATACCGCGAATACAATTCAGAATAAGACATGCCTACTTTTGACATCTTTGATATAGAAGCGTTAGGTGACAGCATACCTAAAAGAAACGAAAAAGGATATTAAACCATCAACTTATCAATATTTAAGAATTGCATCCATGGAGGGTGGCTAGAGGAGTATATTTATGGGTCATAATTTAATAAAATTGGGTTTAAGTCACTTTGTCCATATTTTTAAATTCTACTTACTTCGACTCAAATACCATAAGACAATCTTAATTCTTCAAAATATTATAAAGTAAAAATTTGTATATGTTGATAGACCTAAGAGTACAATTTCTGTTGTAATATTTCTTACCCAATTTGAAAGAGCCTGCATAATATTAGACATAGGAGATTAGTAAAACTTGCTCAACTAGATTTTGGTAAAATTCCATCCTTGAACTTGTATTGTGTGTATTTGAAAAAGGATAAAAAATCAGACAAAACTACTACTTTAGTTTCACAAACTATTTGGTCATACAATGATGACAATAATTTTTCTATTGATGAGATGAATATCTGTCAAACTCATTTTTTTGGTTTTACAAACATGTGAACCTAAATATACCATGAAAACTTAAAACAACATTATCAGTACATTTTGAAACTAAAACAGTTCTTGCAAAAAAAATCTAAAATCGCAGAAGTATCACCTCGAAAATTTTAAAAAAGTTTTTCCCTGTATGCCAATTCTTAACTAATGCTTATTGGACCACCCACCATAGATATATTTTTTGCAAATTAAACAAAATGTTCATAGTTCATAGTAGCATTTTGGGCGGCCCATAATTAGTATATCTCATTTTGATAACTTTACAGCCATATATTTCAGAAGCCAGTTGACATATTTGGATAAAATTCCATATTTTTTCAAGTCTAAACTAATAGTACACTTCGTCACTGTTGATTCAAACCGGCATATGTGCAAGAATTGAGTTTTTGAGTTGTTTGTAACAAAAAATCTTTTAGAGTTCATAGTAACATTGCCCAGAGCTTTTAAGCACATAGTCTTCAGATAGACTCGTCGTGTCCCACTTGACGTTACCAAAAGCTGATATCCTTTATAAACTGATCAAGCACTTTGGCTTAAACCCTTTTGTCATTAGGCAAGCTGTGAGGTTAGCCCAAATGTTTGAGACGCACTTAGGTGAGTGTTTGGCACTCACACATTACATGGTCAGATTTATGCTCCACCATGCGCCAACGGCACTCTAGATCGTCCTTAATGCCCATTGTGTGCCTTTGCTTGTCTCATGCCAGGTGTCTTTATCAATATCTGCCTAGCCCGCCTTGCAAGCAGATCAAACTAAGGCTGAAGTACTGAAAGGTAGTGTACTATGAGCAGACTTTGCCTGCTTTTTACTAGTGATATACCTGAACTAGAGAACAATACTGTAACTATTTTCGCAGACAGCAATGATCACAATAAAGCTGCAAGAAAGTTGCTCATTAATTCAATTAATGAATCAACTACAAAGTAGAGAATGAAATAGAATTAAGCAAGTATTTCTTTGTATGCCAAACTGGAGCTGGAGTGCTGATATAAAATAGAAAAAAGAACTAAACTATTGATACATGAGTAGCATTCAAGTGAACAAATAAAGTTTTTAGTCAGATTGTCCACAGAGAACAACGTGTAAAAAACTATGAGCCCATCTGGTGGTATGGAATAAAACTATGATGTCAAATCTAGTCTAAATATGGCAATTCTCTCTAAACAACAAATTATGGTATTATTTATGACCAGAGCGTGAAAACAACAGAGCTTTTAAGCCATTTTACATGGTAAGTTAATAATTATTGGAATCAGTTGTTAATAAATAGCATTCATGTTGCATTTATGTCAAATGTATTGGCATCTTCATTTCCTGCCCAACTATTAGAATTAATTGATGGATCATTTCTTATAATTTATTTCCAGGTTTAATTCCAACTCTCTATTGCTTAGCTTAGAATTAAACTCCAGCACTAGCTCCTGTGATGGTATTTGTACCTTACATAACATTGTAGTAAAGTTCATTTTTATGCTTATTTCTTATTGGGCAATAGGAAGATTCGCTAATTAGATGTACTTGGTTGGTGAGGGCCAGGTTTTATGATTACAAATACTCGCATTGTCTGTACTTTCCCTCAATATTCTGAGAATGGTCCCATGCACAATTATAAAATAAAACTTTTATGACTTACATTTTATAACCTACCATATACTAATTTTATGTGAAATTTATTATCAAGTAGTCAGCTAATGAAAGAATTAGTAATAAGTAATAACGTACCATCACCATCAAGTCCATTTTTGGAATTCTCAAGAATTTCATTAGCAGATTCAAGTTCTTTTTTCAATAATTCAATATATTCATTCTTTTTCAATATTATTTCCTCGTTTGCTAATTCAGATTCCTTGTATTTAGTTTCTAATTGACCATATTGATCAGTAGCAGTTTTTAAAAGTTGTTGCACCTAAAACATAATATAATGATGTAAAATAATTCGATACACATGAAAAATACTACCTCTGACAGAGCTTCTTTAAGTTCATCAGTATGCTGTTGCCCTTCTTCATACATATTTTTGTAAGCATTGGCCATTTTAGTTTTAGCTTCAATTTCATAAACATATGACTCGTTCATCTTAGTATCCAACTCTCTTTGATTGATCATCTTTTGCGAAAGTTCATCAATTTTATTTGTAAGGTCAGTATTGAGATCAGTGAGAGATTTGATCTGTTCTGTAGCCACTGTTAATTCTTGAGTCTTCTGAGATAATTTGGTTTCTAGTTGTATGCACAATGATGTGTTATCTCTTCTCATATCAAGAAGTTCTTCTGTCCTTTTATTAACTTCTTGTGTTAAACTTTCAACTTGACTGGATAGCAGTACTCTTTCTTGTTCTATCCTTTTCTCACGATACTCAATGTTCAATTTTAGTGAGGCTACTTCATCAATCTAAAATTATTATTATATGAATTCACTGAACCATGAATATGTTATTTTTCATTTCTAAGACAAATACTGAAGCTGTTTTATTATACCACCATACAGGTATTATTCATAGAGAGCACATTGTTTTCATTCATTCCATAAGCGTACCATAGGAAGAAGAGTAGGAAATAGAAAGCCAATATAAATAAATGAATACCTGCTTCTCGCAATAATACTCCAGGAGTTCCGCAAGGTAGGTTTTCATGTCAATAATGACATCTCTCATCATTTATGGAGAAAATGCTTTAAGTAGCAGAACCAGTCATGCACATGGGGATCAACGAAAACATACCTTAATTTATCTAAATTGAAGTCGATAGATGATTTAAATTATTAAGAGATCAGAAAGAAAAAAAAATAGTTTGAGAGTCAGTCCTTGAAAACTGAGTGGAGAAGACATAATTGATCTTGCAGATTTCAGTGAATCATCATTAACCACATCATACACAAAAATAAAACAAAAATCTTAGAAGACAGTTTAAGAATCAATATACAAAAATATTAGAGGAAAATGAAAGTGACAATGTAAAAATAACGACTATCAAAGACAAATTTCTCTTTTCAGTTCTTGGTTTCTATTTTTCTACACACTAATAATTGTTTTACTAATACTGAGTCTATTATATTAAATGATTTGTGTATTACAGGCTAAAGGGCCCAAATATATGCCTTTCATATTCATTATATGTTACAGATAAACATTTAAATTGGCTAATGTTGACATTAATTCAGAATTTAACGAAAAATAATGTCGAGATTGGACAAAAACTAGATATATTGGCTTCACCTAGTTATTGTGAAGACTTCTTTTGTTATTACATTAGAAAATAGTGCAAATTTGTCAATTCAATAGAAAGAATGATTATTTTTTCAAACAAACTCCCTTGACCTTTAAAGGTACATATAATATAAGTTGCCTTACTTTTTAACCACATTTGGTTTTACAAGAGTATCTTTTATATCCTTGTCTACCACACAAAGATGAGACCATTGGAATTTCACGAAGAAACAACAAAGGCTAAGTCACAATAAAATAAATGATTCCTTGTAATTTCTTAAAATGTAAAAAAGAATTTTGTTATGTGAAAACTAAGATTATTTGTTTGTAATTTAGTGAATAAAAGTCTTCATAGTCATTTTTCGTCTTTTAAAAAAATTTTTTTACAGTGACGAAAGATCATTTACTCCAAAATCTGAAACTTTTTCATAAAAGTTGAATGTTTCTGAACAAACTACTTGTTTTTAAATTCGCCGAATTCAGATTCTATAGTGAATTATATCTTTTAGATTTTTGTGTGCCATTGCATCATTGATATTGTTTTTTATTCCTTTCAGTTTTTTCTTTCCAATTTAGTATCTCTTCTTGATGTTCTGTTCCACCTGTTCCTAGCACTTAGATTTTGGTCTAATTTTTTACTTTTTCATTTTTCCATCTTGTTCTGTGTAGATATGTCTGTTCTGCCTAATTCTTCCCACAATGTGTTTTCAATTTAAGAAATGAATTCTGCTTTATATTTTTACCAATGGAATTGTAAGATTATTACCAACCCTTTTGTTATTTCTATGAATTGTAGTAACCAGATTTATAAATATTTCTTCCAACTACTCAAATCAGCAATCTTCTGTATTCAGTATTGTGATTCATTTTTATTTCCTACTACAAAGCATATACTTCATTTTCTCATTATTAATTGTCAGTCCTTTTTCTTTTGCTGTCATCTGCAATATTAGAAACATTTCTTGTATTTTATTTTTGATTCAGTTGACCAAAACTACATAATCTGTGCACATTTGGTGTTAATCATTCCAATATGATTTAACAATGTATTCCAGTGAGCTTATGAACAGCAAGCCTGGTAGCTCCTGGTAGTCTTATTTTACTTTTATCACAAATTGTCTTTATGTTCCCCAGTTTCAGTGTGGCTTTTGATTCTTCTCTTCAATCTTATAGGTTTTCCAAGTGTTTTTATTTTCACTAAATCACCTGTTTAAAATCTTTAAATAGTATGTTCATAATTTTTTTATGTTATTTGCCTTATTATCTATATATCTTTCATTATTGCATTTATATATAATGTTTAATAATGTTATTCCTCTGTAATTTGTGCATTTTGCTAGATCTCATTGTGCTGGTATGGGGATTATAACCTCGATTTATAATTTAATTTTAATCAAGATTAAAACTGAAACACTACATTTTAAATTTGCGTAACTCTACTGTTAACTAAGACAATGCAAATTCAAACCCTAAAACATTTCATTTATGATTATAAAAACCCAGGCTGTGAAGAAAGTTGTAGTTAACAATCAAGAAAATTACAAGATTAAGATTAGCTATTAGTTAACAAGAATAAGATATTTACAATAGATTTTTACAATTAGTAAATGTTTTGCAGTAGTATGTAGAAGAAGAAACTTAATAGAATTTTTTTAAAAGATCTACTACATATGAAAAATCAGGAATTCTCTATTGATCTGTATTGTACTTATGCCATTGCTATTTTTATATTTTTATTTTTCTAAGTATACAAAGCAATAAAAAATAAACAAAATACCTGAGCTAGAGCTTCACATTTGGCATTCACTGCAGTTTCCAATTGTTTTGCCAATGCATTCAAATCAGTTTGAAGCCTCTCTATTTCTGCATTGCGCCTGTTTATCATTCTTAAATGCTCATCTTTCTCATCAACTGCTTGGTTACGTTGGTGTCTATATTCAGATGCTTCAGCTTCCAATGTATTGCAATGTGTATGTAACTTATTAACTTCTTCAGTTAAGTTTGAAAGTCGATTTTCATGTTCCTTAATTGTGTTTGCTGCTAAATCAACTTTAGCTTTCAATGATTGACACTCCAACTTGGATCGTTCTACTTCAAGTTCTCCATCAGACAAATTCTTTTCTAGAAATATAAATAATATATCAAGTAAACTGAAAATCATATTATTCAACCAATAAAAGAAGTTTATGTTTGAGTATTTTTCACTGACAGGCAAAAAAACTTGTACGTATCATATGAATTCTACAAATTTCAATTTCTTTTAGCAGTTCTTCTGTAAGTTTTGTTTTTATTCTTAATTTCCTGGTTTGATTTGGATTCTATTGGTAATAATTTTATTAATCTGTCAATTCCAAGAGAAACCACTATGTCTTGGAGAAGATAAATTTCACAATTTCCCAGATCAACAAAACAATGAAGGGAACAATTAGAAAAATAGTACTTCACTTATTACAAAGAAGGAATATATAAGAAATATATTTTTGGAAATATTTTGTAATAAATTCACACAATTAATATTAAAAAACAAAGTCGCACAATTTCACCTAACACCTTAAGGAACTAAATTGGTAAGAGAAAGGCAATGGAATTGATGTTTACATTAACAAGCCAAACTGAACAAAAACTTCAAGCAAAAAACAAAGTAGAGATATATTAGGGGATAACACAGAAAGCAAACAAGATGTAATTTCAAAAATAAAAAAAAATAAAGTGGAACTGAGCCAGGCACAGTGTCAAAAGAAGTAATGACATATAGACTGGAAAACTATTTTTTGTACATAACATCAGAAAAATAAGAAGAACAGACCCACAACATCTCTAGAAGGATGCAAATGTCAAACTTATGGGACCAGAACAGCAGGATAGGTAGATGAATAAAATTGTAATCTAAGACCCCAATTGAAATTTTGCATAAATTAATCTTTAAAGAGAGTGAAAATTACAAGTCTTTATAAAAAATTTCAAATATTTCCTTTGTTTGTCAAGTAACTTCTATTTGACCACTTATTACAACTGTAATCAATATGCTAAGAAATATCAGGTATATCAGGTGAGAGATATTCAGCTTTGGAGGAGAGTCTATCATGTTGTGTGGAAGACTGACACAAATAGTACTGTTAGATAGAGGATCATTAACTCCTCATAGGTATATTGCATATATTTTGGAGTTAAAACACTAGCAACAGATAAAATATCTGAATGGCGTTTTGGATTGGTCTAGGGCCATCTACCTAGGAAATAGTATATTACACTACAAGGGCCGAAAGTGTACTTTCGACCAAGGTATGAAGAAAAAAATTTTTAGAGCCAAATGCTTTTCACTGCTAGTATTACTTTATCAATAATTTCTGAAATTGATTAGAATGCATTTATGGGTCTATTTTAATCAGTTGCAGCAGTCAGATGTTGAAAATTATGCGTCCCACTTTAGGGATGGTCGGCAAACACAGAACATAACCTAATAAAATAGGGCAAAACTGGGGGAAAGCTTCACTAGCCCAACTTTAGAAGGGCGTCGCAGTGAAAAGGTTAAACAATTATGGGACAATATTTACAGAAGGGTGAGATTCATAGATTAGATACCATAGTTGAAACAATCAGAAAACATTCATATAAATGATACAGCTGTTCTTTCTCGTTGCAATCATAAGAAATCATAGTGATGGGATACTTTTTTTGCACTATATCAAAAATAAATGGTAATCCTGTGAATAATTCTATTTTACATCAATAAACATTTTGTACAGATTTTTCTATAGAATACTTTCCACATGTAGATGTAGCATAATGAAGTGTATTATAAATGAAATGGGCACTATAGCAATTATTTGAACCAATTGATGCATTGAAAAGTTTGAATTATTTGAATTAAATATAAACACTCATAAAAACGGAATATAAATTACATTATAAGAAATAGGTAACCCTAGAGATGGCGAATAAAAATATAAGTAAATTGAAAGTATAGTGTTTCATATGATTTGAACAAGTATATCACATAATACAGTATCAAGAACCAAAAATAATAATTCAACAAAGTTTTTCACTTTCACATATCATAGCTGTGATAAAAATTCATTTGTGCAAATAATATTAATTAAGTACATAAAATCGTAGTTTTTGTTATAAAAAAATATCAGCACAATGTAACACTTACCTAAGTTATAGCATTTTGTTTCCAACAATGCTTTTGATTTTATCAAGCTATCAACATTATCGCTAACGAACTTAATAATTTTTTTACCAACTTCCTCGGGAACTGATTGCCATTCATCTTCACTTAAAACACTAGCGAAAACAAAAGAGTCCTCCATTTTAACTATCAGTTCAATAATAGCAGAATAAAAAACAATTAGAACATTATTTACTGTATGGGTAAGTATATTGAGTATTTTCTACGCTTTACAACTGTTAATGCACACATAACCGAAGTCTACAAGAAACGACTCTCAACATTGTAACGCCAACATGCCGGCAATTTATTGTACTATAAGTGCTACCAATTGCTATTCACCTCATATCCATAGATAACTTTTTTTCCCAAGAAGAAAACTTGATGTTGAGTGTGCTCATATCATAGTATCGTAAAAACTAAATCAAATAAAGTGAAATAATCAGTATTTACATTTTGAAATGATAATATCGAAAGAGTAAAAGTAAATTTACTAATGATTAATAAACAACTGGTTTCTCTATTCAATACTTTAATGTCTAAGATAGCTACGAATACTTAAGCATTCACGCAATCCTCATTATTTATCCATTTTCTCCTTAGAGTATACAGTTATATGCACAAACTACGTATTTTAGGTGATCTCATATATGTAATATACGGTGATCTGTGGTTATATAGACTAGTACACTAAAAATAGTGACAAAACGTATTTTGGCTGCTTTTAAAGCAGTTTTAGTTTGGCTGCATTGATTGTCAATTCAAAATATGCATCAAACGCCATTTTTTATTGTATGGTGAACCTATTTATATTTTTAAAATAATATTAGTTTCTAAACTATGTCAAATATAACTGATTTTAATACTCATCTATTTGATTCTGTCGACACGAATATGAAATCTTCATATTGCAATGCGCAAGAACAAGAATTGAACGATCTTTCAGAATTCTTAAAATTAGAACAAAACAAATACCTTCATCAGAAGATATTATATGACTTGATAGAAGAAGCTTTGGAAGAAGATCACATGGAAACTGAATTAAAAATAAAAATAAAAGATATAATATTAAGTGAAAATGTAAAACAGACCTTGGATTTGAGAAACTCTGAAGGAAAGGATAAGTTACTAGGAATTAGTGATAGCAATACTTTATTAACATATACTGAAAGTAGCTCTTTAAGAGACTTGCTCAAAGAGAAGTTAACAAAAAATGTTCATAACATTATTGAGTCTCATTCAGATTGGACTGAACTCATGGAGAGCAATAAATCATTGGGCCTAATACAGTTACCTGTTGAAGACATGACTTTATTAGACTATAAAAACAAATTAGCAGTAGAACAAGAAAAATATATAATGAATCTATTAAAATTGCAAGAATTATTAGAAGAAATTAGTGATAAGCGTGTAATTGAACTGCCAGGAATAATGACTCAGAAAATCCAAGAATGTAAAATAGAAGAAAAACTAAACCATTTAAAATGTATTTTGTCCCAACAAAAGTGTAAAGTGGATATTTTTACTGAAACAAATTGTACGTTAAAAGCATATAAAGAGTTAATCAGAGGAATTATAGAACAGCAAAATGATTGTCAAAAGGAAATTGAAAAATTATTAGATCTTAAACAGAAATATGATCAAGTATCTGGAAAACAGTTTGATGATATTCTAAAACCATATCTACTCTATAAAAGTTCACTTGAGAAGAAAAAGGTGTTGTATAACTCCTTAAAATGATAATTTTAAGTTACCAATTTTATAGCAGAAGCTTTTTTGTACTTTGAAAATTTTAAAGAAGTAATTTTCTGTTAATTAGAGAGGAAGATGCTTATTTACTGTTTTATTAATTTCAACTAGTGTAAATATAGGAATTTATAACTTTAATCCATGAATATCTTGTCCAGGATCTTTAAAGTATCAGTTGGACTGAAAATGAAAGAAATCTTGATTTTCAAATAATCAGTATTTACTAAAATAAAGTGTTTATTAACATTTACTGGTATTTTATTTATTCAGATTCATCCTTATCTTTTCTGATTTTTCACATAGGTGCTTTAAGTATTCGCATGTGATATTTTCTTTTAAGTCTGTTTGGTTCACCTCAATGCTATCTTATCTATAAATAAAATTTAGAGAAATAGTGCTTATGGAAATAGTACTAACAAATTAATCGGAAATTGAAGGTGCATTTGACAATATCCAAATATGTCAACTGGTTCCTGAAATATATGTCTGTAAAGTTGTCAAAACGAGAAATACTAATTATTTGAATTGATGTCATTTAGTGATTGCAATCTGGTAGAAGGGATCCGGCATTTAAAAATGTTTAAAGGATCCAGTGCTAGCAATTTTCGGTAAAATATAGGTCTGTTGCGAGGTATTTTAAATGCATTGGGACCGTATCAACTGCAGAAACAACACTAAAATTTGTTTTGTAGAAGTTGCTCAATTATGACACGTTAGTAAATTACTGAATTATATGAAACACTATGTACAAGGAATATAGAATGCTGCACTAATAAGAATATTAATAAACTTACTGAATTCGAGGAAATATGAAAATGAATATCTGATGATACATTTGCTATGCCAAAAAAAAAGGTAATACGAGAAGAAATGAGAATAATCTTGGAAATAGTTATTTAAGATAATAATTCTAAACAAAACATGGAAGAACTAGTAGAAGAGAGCTTAGACTCACCATTACTAAAGAAACATTTGACATTACAGACTAATTACAAATCCAGCAAGAAACCACGTGTTATAGCATACATATACTAACACTACACCACTAATCATTACACTGTCTGACTCGGGTTTCGATAACAAAGTTATCGTCTTCAGAGAAAGGTAATTTATAAACAGTTTAATTTTAGTGGTAGTGAAAGCAGTGTGTTTACTATGAATATCACCAATGATTCCAAAAATTCCAAATTAAACCAATTTTTTCATATCACTCAAACTCTTGGTGCAAAATCGATTTTATCGACTTACAAACTGGCTGGGCAACTATTAGAAGTATTTGCAGGATGACAATGACCAAGAATTTGTAAACCAGGTAGGTGTTCTTTTAATGTTTGTTTCTATTTCTAGCAGCAATATATAGATTATTGAAGAATTAGTCGGGATGGGACCAGACTGTCTGCCTTCTGTATGGTAAACCAAGGCATTCACAATCGGAAGGTTTAGTGGAGAGAGTAAACCAAGACATAGAGAGTGAGGTACCGTTGTGGATGAAAGATACTAACTCAACAAAATGGAGCGACGATCTGAAAATTGACCAATTCAAATAAAATTCATAATTTGGTCTATGACACTTGTTTTAAAATCTATTTTGTTTTCTACAACTGTTCAAATGATGGAATAGGCGTGATAGTTCAAAACTTAGGTATATCCAATCCAATAAAAATTGTTGGAGAGTTTTGTATAGAAAATATACACTACTAGCCCCGGAGGAATTTCCACTGGATTCGTACAAAACACACCCAGCGCCACCAAAATATTAATATTTGGGTAGGAATCGTTAGGTTTATTGATCTTTGGCGCCCAGGCCATGTTAATTCGCATTGGAAAATACATAATAAAGGTACATTTCTCCGAAAAACTTCAATAAAACAATCCATCGATTCCGGAAATTCCGAGGCACCTTTCTTTTATAACCCCCTCCAATATACACGTTTTAGCGAAAACCAACATACACGAACCTAGACGAGAGATTTTGAATCGAAGAGAAAATCATTCTCTTTCGGGGCAGCGAAGCAAGCAGATCTCGAATTTGTATATTTCAGCGGAGCTACGCTGCTTCTAGCTATTCAACACACGCGACTTAAGTTAATTTAACGTTTTGTATATATTTATGTTACCATATAGTCTTGATTTCAGGTCTCTTCTAATTTAAAGTAAGTTTTTTTTTTATATAGACAAAAAGCTTTGACGTTTCGTTTCGAATACTTTCAGTCTTTATGAAAATATGACTTGACACTGACAATTTGCTTATTTATATCAACCAATATATCACCTACCTCATGGATATCAAAATAGAAATCTGTTTTAACACAAAAAATTAATTTTTTATTTGTTTTGTTGATGTATATACGTAGTAAGTAGTTAGCAAACTTTATTTTGCTACCTCTTCAGGTAGGTAGGTAGATTGAAAGACGTGGATCAATGGAGTGGCCACGTAGGTCATCTGATCTTACCCCCTTGATTTTTCTGTGGCGACAAATAACCTGTTTGACGAGTTTTGACATTTTTTTTAACTGAAAATTGTACGATTTATAAATTTTATATAGTTATTTTTAATTTATGAAGTTAATTTGTTTATGTTAAAGATAGTGAATAATTAGGGTGGAGTGAAAGCAGATATGTACAAAATACCCTCAACAAAGTATCTGAAATACAAAATGCAAGATATGTACTTTTAAATTT
This sequence comes from Diorhabda carinulata, assembly GCF_026250575.1. Lineage (NCBI taxonomy): Eukaryota > Metazoa > Arthropoda > Insecta > Coleoptera > Chrysomelidae > Diorhabda > Diorhabda carinulata. The sequence goes on along the minus strand of NC_079472.1, from coordinate 8,504,377 downwards.
CAGTATTTCAGATACCCGATACAAAATACTTTCGAAAATAGTATCTGAAATACTAGATACAAAATAAGTATCTAGTAAATACTTCTTAAGAAGAAAATACTGTTGTAAGAAAATAAGATTTCATTTTACTGAAGTTTATTTTTGACAATTCACATTAATGTTTTTACGAATAAATCATGTCAATCGCTGAAATATGACAAGACAAAATATTATCTTTTTAAGTAAACGAGTTCTTCAAATATTTCATCGCTCATTTTTCTTCGATGAAGCCTTAGAATTATATCCCCAAAAGTTAAGAGTCGCTTCACAGGGGAAGAAGTCGGCAAACTGGTGTTATATTTCAAAAATATTATTTTTATTGTAGGGTAAGTATTTAAGCTCTTTAAGCTAATATCATTATTATTTAGCTATTGCAGTTTTCTAAGTCAATGGTGCTGGCAGTAGATCCGATATTTTCACCACTTGCGATAGAGGAATCGAAATTCTTTAAGAAAATCTCTTGACTTTTTATATATACCTCAATATTGTCTAAAGCCTCCGACTTCCGTTTTTCAGATCGATTAATTTTTCATATTTAAGTCAGCATAAGTTATATATTATATTCGAACCAGGATTACGATTTTCCAAAATATCTTTTTACCTCCCACTATTAAATATGGTTTATTGAAATCTTGTTTGCACTGTCATGAGATATCGATCTTGAACATTTTCACGTTGAAAAAGTAATAATTTAGTAACTAAGTTTAAGTCAGGCGAAACAGATGAAAACGTGTATCAAGTGAACTCACTTCTTTCTTCATACAATGAGACGAATGAATATCAAAGGACCCCACAGCACTCCTATAGGGAAAGTAGTTTCCACTAATTTGGCTGCTTTTGAACTTGAACTTTCACTCAATTTGGTGGTTGGCATAAAGCACTTAATTAAGGGCTTTAAGCTTAATGAAGTCTGGGTAAAAATACAATAAACTTTTGATATTACTTAGTGGTTTTTGTTAATATGGCCTAGTTTTTGGTTAAGATGACCCTAAAATTCAGTGGGTCCTAAGATAAGATAAGGCTTGTCCAAATCAGTATAACTGGATACCAATGCAATACACTTTTTGCTCTACTCAATAGTGAGAAATTCGCGAAAAATTTCAATGGACTTGGTGAATCAGAATAACAAGGTCCGTAATTCACACTATCTTATACCCGGTAGAGTGGTTTCCGTTAATATAGGTACGATTTTTCGTTGAGGATGTCGCTCGACACCTCAAACAAATATTTTAATTGGTTCAAACCGTACAACTCAATGAGTCTTAAGATAGGGTTTGTCGAAATCAGTATAACTGAGGACCATGCAATTAACTTTTTGCCTATTTAACAGTGTGGAATTCGTTATAATGGTCTGATATTTGGTTAAAAATGTCTGTTGATATTTCAGATAAATATTGCAATGAACTTGGACCCTAAAATTTTTCACGTCCTAAAATAATTGCTGATGGAATCAGTATAACAGGGTACCAGTGCGGTACACTTTTTGCTCTACTTATTAGTGTGGTAAATTTGGCCTAATTTTTGGTTATTATTATTTATTGATAAGAGAATTATTTCAATTGACTTCAACTCTATAAAATTGAATGGATCCTAAGTTAGCGGATCTATACACAGATCTATGAAGTTTCTTAAGAATTGAAATTTACTCTCAAGAAGTGCTCCTCGCTATTAATGGATAAATTTTCGATTAAGCAAATGATCGAATAGTAGATGAAGACGAATCTATACTGGGATTTTACTGTTCCTGTAAGGCTGGGGCAAGAATTTTAGCTTGCTGTGTACATATTCTATGGTTCTTTAGGTAGGTTCGATATAAACAGAGCATACAGTATCCTAGGGCAATGCTCCTTATATTCATTCTAAATACCGGCCACAGAAATAATAATGATGCACATCAAAAAGAATTACTAGTCGATGGCGAAGAATAGGTATTTGTGAAGATATATTAAAATTTTAGTACCTACAAAAAGTGAAAATAAAGGAAAACTAACTTAGGTATAGATAAAAGTTTAGCAAATACATAATTTACCTCAACTCAATAATAAAAAAACAATATTAACGAATGTAAAAACTCTTCTCGTGGCCAACTCTCAGTAATGCTAATGCAAACGGCCTATTTTTTAAATATTGACAGCTACAGATTTATATTATTTATATTTTGTTCTATTTTTGCTTTTAATTTAATTGTATTTGGAATGATTTCACAACTACACCCAATTGCGGACTCAATTACTATAAAAACAGGTACCAAGGTCTACTGTCTCCGAAGGGCCATTTATTAAGGTTTGAAGTTTTAAATATTTCACATAGACATTTTTATTCAAAAATTAGACTATATTTATAGAAACCACACTGTTGGTACTCTCTTATATTGACTTCAGAAGGCTCTATTGAGTTTTGTACTTTGTGAAACATAAGACGCCAAAATGAGTTAAATCCAAATTGCAACATTAATGGCGTATTGCCAAGTGTTTCTTAATAGACTTCACTCTAATAAACAAAAAGGAAAATTTCCTTCAATATGCATGAAGAAAGATCATATTCATGAAAAACCGGATTTAATTGTTACTGGAGATGAAAGTTAGAGCTATGACTGACAAAATTTGGTATAAGTCGACAAAGCTAATCATTATTCTATAACTTTATTTGAGGGATTGATTCATTTGATTGATATTTTGGTAAACAAACTGTTTTTATCAAGCTTTCAACCGTTTCAAAATAGTCTTTTTTATCCATTACAACCATTTTATTCCCCTTTAAATAAAAATCTTTTTCCCTTGAACCTTGTTTTGGAATAAATAAAAGAAACATTTCAGTTGAGGATGCTGAAAAAATCTTTTTTTAATCAACAATGTTCTCAAAATTCCCCTTCAATCACTATCAATATTGTTATCTGCACTGGATATCAACTCAGGGGTGCAGGATTTGTCTTCAAGTAATCCATGTTCAACTAAATAATTTTGTACATCTTCTGGTAGAAAATTGTTGCCAAGCTCGTCAGATAACCTATAAAATAAAAAAATAAAATAAAATGGTGCCACAGGGTTAGCATTATATTCTTTAGAAACTATTTGATAATTTCTTTACATTGATGCAAGCAATGTAGGGAACAGTGCTGTTATACTTCCAATGGGGACAGGAAAGTGCTGAAATATATCCTCAAAGTACTCTCAAACCTGTACTGAGTCACAAGAAGAGAACTTCTGTTTAGTGAAGTCTGAAAATGTTCAATTTCAAGAGAATGATTTACAGTAGGTCAGCTGCAGCACTTGAAGATAATTATTTTTATAAAGGTATATTGTAATAGATTATTCATATAGAAACATGAAATTAAAAAAAAAGCAGGAAAAAGAGGCAAACCATGCTCTTTGATGAAAATTTAGTGCAATGTATTTTTGATGAAGATTTAGTTGAATGTATCTAGCACTATTCAACTTATAATTCCTAGATGAGTTTAGAGAGAAAAGTGACCGATAATTGAAAGTAAGAGTGTACATTAAGGATAAGTAAACAGGTAATAAAATTAAATATGAATAAAAAGAAATTTTTGAATGAGAAAGGTGGGAAAAAATAAGAAAAAAATCAATATTTCGAAAGACTACAAAATTCGCGTCTTTTCGCACTTCAAGAGGATGATTTCGTTCGCAGATTGAAATTTTACGAGAGGTACCTCGAATGCAGTCAGGATGATCCGTAGTTACAGCATTCCATTTTGTGGTCGAATGAAGCAACCTTCAAGTTGACTGGTGCGGTCAATCGGCATAACTGTGTGTACTGGAATGGCCAAAATCCCCACGTCTTCATTGAAAAATTAAACCTGCCTAAGGTGTGTGTGGGCAAATGGATAATGATCTAACACTGGCAAACATCCGTCATTTTATGCAGGATGGAGCTTCGCCGCATTACACGTTATATGTGCAGAAGTATAACGAAAGATAAACGCAAAAGTTTTCGGAAAAAAATTTTAGTGCAATTTTGAAACATGAAATAATGTTAACAATTCCTGTTTAATAAGAAAAACAATTGAAATCATACTAAAAGGGCCATTTTCTCTAATTGAGCGTAATTTTTGTGCTGCATGATATGCTTGACGATGTGATAGCCAATTTCGAGAATTTTTTGTAATATTCTACATCGAAGTTGTTGCGCATTTTCGGTTTTCCAACCCTCATCATACACTTTTCTACTCAATATCGCCCAAAAACTCTACAATATGGCGAGCCTGGGAAACATTTGGGGGATTATCTTCTTTTGGTAATAGTGGTATGTCTTGAGCTTCTGGTTATTCTGACGTAGTAACAAGAGGCTAGATCCTGCCAAAATATTATTTCGTCATTTGAGATGATGTGTCTGCTTCGGTTACACAAGACTAAAACTTTATCTTCAAATTTCTTTTTGGATTTTTATATATCAGGTTATTGGGATAATTTTCTACATCATCTATGTAAAATCCATCATTGCCTTTAATTTCTGAATAAGATAGGGTGAAATATTTTTCGTCATCCATGATCACACATCTGTTCTCTGTGAAGTTACGTCTTCTTAATTAACGGTAGCATATCGGAATCCTGCGCAACGTATCTTGAGTATATTTTGGACATTTCTCCCTTTTCCGATGTTCAACTCTCTTTCTCTTCAAATCTCCAGTGATGATGATTGAGAAAACCGAAATCGGACAATCTCTATGTTCATATTCCTTATGTTGTCTTATATTATAAATAGTCAGAAGTGGAATATTCTGCTCTCTAAAAATATTCACAATGTCAATTTTTGATAATCGTCCAACTAAACTGTATATACTTTTTCGGATATCTGACTTGTATGCCATAACAAAGTTAAAATTTGAAAAATTGAAATGGAAATTGGAATATTATAAAATCTGTGTTTTCTAAGGACACTAGATTCTAAGTTATTTAAAACTAAATTCAAGGTAACAAATTTTTTTGAACATATGTTACTTCCTATCCCTACTGTCATTTATCTACACAAATATAACACTGCAGAATATTCAAAAGAAGAATAACCTGAACTATAATTGTATACTTGATAAGGTGATAATTCACTGAGAGAAGATAATGCCGTTCCTCTATACTGTTTTCCTCACAAAAATTAAAAGTTCTTTAATTCCTGATCCTTTAATTAATTTCAGGACATCCACTGGCATCTCTCATAACCTTTGAATTATTAGAAAATTAGAAACTCCATTAAACCATTAATTTTACTTACTATTTACCTGATATTCTAATGTTCTTTTGTTTCTTTTCTATTATTTCTTCCAATATTCTATTGATACTGATTCCACAAAAGAGTTCTCGTCTCCAGAACAATGTTTCACCCTCTATTTATGCAAGTTTATCAGCTATATTATTTCTTTACTTTTTGGTGTACCCTGGTATCCACAACAGGGAAACTGTGTTATTCATGCCTAGTTTGTTGATAGACATATTCCCAAATAATTTTGGAACCGATTCGAGAACAGCTCAGTGCTGTACTGACTGCAAGACTATTTAATATGATTATTATTCTTTATTCTCTTCATTTCTGATCGATATTGAGCTGGGCGCATCTCCCAATAGCGTAAAATTTTACTTGGAATGTGCCCGATTCACTTTAAGCTTTCAAACTATTTTGTTCCAGGCCTATATATTTTTAGACCATACTGAACGCACTATTTATATAACCTCTACACAATTACTTTGTCTAATGCGCGTTTTGATAACCAAATTATGGTCTTTAGAGACTGAAGGTTCCAGAAATTCCAACTCAATTCCTAGACCAGTTACAGTTACTTTGTTTTAAAATAATATACCTGATAAAGTTTCCAACAAGATTTCCAGCTTTGTATACCAAAATAGCGGGCACACCATCAGATTTGAACTGCTGACTGATACCGGCGGCTGAACCTTTCATACAACAAAATTTAACATTATCATAAAGTTTGCAGAGAGACTTAAGGCAAAGGTTCATTGTCCTACAGGCTTCAGTGTCTTCATAGATGTGAACAATAATTGTGGCAGCTTTATGTTCTTTATCAATAGCGTCCAAGAATTCATGACCGTTGTTCAAATAGAATAAATTACCTATAAAATATAATAATAATAAATCGTCTTCGTTGGCCTGACATGTCTACTAAATACAATTTACAATGTTATTTTTCAAAATACAAAAGAACTTTATACATTCTCCACTATAGATTCATAATATAGAGTATAAAAACCAAAAAAAGAGAGTAGTTATATATTTGATAAATAAAAAAAATATTTTGTACTTAGTTAACAGATTTTTATGTTTCACATGTACATTATGTATTATGCAGGATGGAGATTCGCCGCATTACACGTTATATGTGCAGATGTATAACGAAAGATAAACGCAAAAGTTTTCGGAAAAAAATTTTGTACTTAGTTAACAGATTTTTATGTTTCACATGTACATTATGTATTATTTCACGAAAAGAGAAGTTTTTATCTCAAACAAAATGAAACATTAGATAATAATAGAGATTCACAAAGCTATTTTCTTATCTAAAAATTAAAAATAGACCTTATAGCAGAGCCTTTCTGTAAAAGTATTTCTAAATTCTGTTAAAACCTAAGTCGATATCTAGAATTAGTCCTAAGTTCTTAGCAAATTGTTCAAAAGCCGACATCTTGCGATGTCGGTTTTATATTTTTGAATGATTGGGTGTAACATAAATTTTTCATTTTACCGCATGTCACTAAAACTAATAGCTCTGATAAAAAGTTTTAAAAGTGGAATATTTTTACTCCGGCCTCATTTCGACTTGCAACGTACCAAACGCTTGTTTGCGTCACCAGCGCCGATTGAGTTTCGCTTACCAAGCTACAGCAGGATACACACCACTTTATTTTTTTTATGTCCTATCGCGTCGTATCGTATTAGTCGAATTTGTTGTCAGGATGTCGAAATCTGGATAGATAATGGTTCGTTATAAATATTCTCTTGCACCAAAATGTACCAAAACCACTATTACTGCACTAAATAAAGTATTTTTAAGTATCTCCAAGGGAGAAAAATTACGGAAAAAATGGTGTGAAATAAAAAGGGACAGTAAAAGGAATATTGTTTTATCAAGTACAAGTAATCGGTTTTTTGTGAAGATCATTTCGAGGTAAGTAGGTACTTTCATTTTTTAAATAGCATATTCAACTTATGTTACAGGGAAGCTTGACGTATTATTGTTTCAATAATGTAGTAGATTTAAAGTGTTTCTTATGATTTGATTTTTTTCTTTTTTTGCATTGATGTGGGGTTCGAACGGAATCTAACCTGAATATTGTTAAAGAAAAAAGGGGGCATCATAATTTTTTGGAACCAGTGCCTATAAACTTAAACTGAAGTGATTTTATTTTTTGGTTGACAATTTATCATAAAATTATGTCGAAATAATTATTGAACAGTTACAAACAACAAAAATAGATTTTAGCAAGGATAAACAGGATTAAGAAAATTTTGAAAAACAAATATATAGTGTGATTTCTTCTTATAGGGCTTCCTGAAAGATAACTGTTATACAGAAAAACCTAAGATGATTTGAGAAGAACTATTAGAAAAGGAATTTCTAATATTTCTTTATTTACAATTGAACAAATTGTTCTGTTCGTACATCGCAATTATATTGGTCCTCCTCACACAGCTCGTAGAATTGATTTATTTTCTGGATAGTAATCGTTGCAAGAGGTTTCATCTCCGAATCCGTCTTAATCATAGCTTTCGTTGGTATATTCGATGTTAATTGACTAATTCTTGGGATGCAAATATTGGTGGGTTTTGTGGTTGTTGAGGTCTCCAAAATTTCGGTGCTTGGTTTTGGTTCTAAGTTGTAGCTCTAGTACTGATACTCATCGGTGTCGGTTTGTATGCTTTGGTGGTCCAGGTCTATTTTGTTGAGGTTTACTGAATTATTGGTTATTGACGGGAAATCTTGATGGTCCTGGACCTAAGCTGCTGGTGCCGAGGCTGCCACTGTGGTCTTAAAGGTGAGGATTGCCTTTGAGGTTTGAAGGCGGAGACATAAGGGTTGTTGGTGACTTATGTTGCTAATTGTTGTTTGTGTGCCTGCTGGTCGTTGGTTGGGTAATCATCGTTCTATGGAAGTATATACTATTTTTCTCACGGATGTTGCATTGCCGTTGATAAGTCGTCAGGTCGCATTGTTCTGATAGTAGATCGTAAGGGCTTCCGAAGTGAAATTGTACGAGGATGTATCGATATCTAGTTAGCCTAAACCAGTTACATGCATAAACAAATATTGCGTTACCATAGCAATGAACAATAACTTATTAGAATTGTCAGTGTAAACTATTTGACGTCAAAAAAGTAAACCAGAGTTTCGCAATAAATTAAAAGAAAAAAGATGTCCACCTCGAAAAATTGGAGTATCGAGCCATCATCAAGTACCTGTATTTAAAAGGGTTAAGAGGTAAGCAGATTTACGAAGATATGCTTAGTACCCTTGGTGATCAATGTTCTTCGTATGCGACCGTAAAAAATTGGACTGCAAGCTTCAAAAGAGGTAAATTTTCTATTGAAGATTGAGCTAAAACCGATATCTAAAGCACTGAATATTTCATACGAACGCGTTCATCATATAGTTCACGTCGATTTGGACATGAGAAAAATTGCTGTAAAATGGATGCCCAAATGTTTGAATGTTGACCAAAAACATGCAAGGGTAGAAGCATCGCGTTCGATCTGTGCTCGATTTGAAAACGATGTAGACTTCTTAAGCCGAATTGTTACTATAGATGATACTTTGGTACATTTCTACGATCCAGAAACAAAGCAACAATCGATGGAATGGCGATACTCTGGTTCTCCAAGACCTAAGAAGTTTCGTGTCCAAAAATCTGCTGGAAAAGTTCTTGCTTCAGTTTTTTAAATCACTTTTTAAAAAGATACTTTATTTGGACAGCAAAACGACACTATTAATAATTAAAATTACAGTGTACTATAGTTGTTTTTTATCGATCGTATATACAAAAAATAGATGTAATTATAAATTAAAAATATTTGATTCAGCAAGTTCATCAGTTTAATAGAATATTTTTTGAATTGCGGATCAGCAACTTGTGTTTGTTATGACGACTTGAAGTTGAATACCTTATGAAACTTGGGTCAGCGAAGTGTAACTCGCTCTAGACGTTTATAAATGTTAAAAATACATTCCAAATTTAAAGCTGCACAGAATGAACGGGAACATGATGCTGGTTCGCTCGAAAACATAACCTTAAAAAAGCATGTATATAAAGAAATTTGAGCTCTCTCTCTAATCTCATCATGTTCCTCTTAAAACGCTTACAGACGACATGATTTCTGTTCGTAATCAATTGAGACGAGTTTTGTAATTTTTATCACTGACTATTCCCACCAACGACTAACTAACAAATGACAAATTCTGTGCAAGCAGACTGTATATAAGTGTATATACATGATGAATAAAACAAAATTTTTATTGACACCCTACATGTATCTTATAATCATAAGTTTCTAATTTTAAAAACAAACTATTGATGTGTCTGATACTAAATAGATTGTTATACTAGCATACACATATTATCTAACTGTAAACAAAAAAAAGTTTTTGCTCTAATTGTCGACTGTGTGGTAGTGGTAATAATAGGTAATTTATTTTTTTTAACTGTGAATCTTATCATATTTTTGACAAGTATTCTGCTTATCTGCTTTGCAAACCTCTCAAACAAATATTCAGATGCATTGTCAAGCTGTAGGTAACTTTATGACACAAAACATGTATGGTTAAGGCACAATAAGAAGAAAAGATTTCTTCCCAATTTTCTCATTGATTTAAATTTTAAAATTATACAGGAAGAAAGAAAAAAATATAGTACAAACATTGAGCTCTTACCAAATTTTAATCTAATGTTTGTGTTATCAATCATCTCTTGCATTCTCTTCTTCTGATAAGTTAATAAAAAATCATCATTAAGTAGCTCTGCTAATTCGGGGTCTTCTAAGGCGGTTTTTTCTCTTTCTTCTTCAAGGGATGTTCTTACAGTGAATGTTAGCTTTTTCATCATTTCAATTTGTTCTCCTTGGTCTTTAATTTTTTTTTCATGCTCCAATTGCTTGTATTTCTGCCAATCATTCAAAACTCCCTTTGGGCCTGTGTTTGTTGAAGTACCTAAAAAGATTAATATGTATGATAAAATAGGTGAAAAATTTTCAATATTTTTTTATTGGTTCCACTTTTTGGAATATGACAATTACAACCAAAAGAACAATAAATCCAATTATTTACAGGGTGTTTTCAGATGAAAAATTCTTGTAAACATGTGTAATAGTCCATTTTCTAGAATGAAAATATATCAAATTGCGCAGCAAGAAAAAATGGTCTTATTAAATAATCTTCTATGATGCCTCGATACCAAACATTGGCCGAAAAAGAGTGTTGTAACTGTGCTACAACTATTGCATTGTCATTATGTAAATTCATATTGCCATGTCTTGAAAACTTGACTCGATCCATAAAAAGAATATCAGTAGTGAAATTGGGACTATTGTGACATTTTATTTAAAATCCATTGGCAATATTGTTTACGGAGCAGATAGTCAGTACATAGCAAATTTTGAGCAGATGGAATACAATATGGATGCAATAATTTATCTATCAGAAGATTACAATCATTCACTTCATAACCAATTTTTCTGGTACTTCTTTCTGGATGTTGGTCAATAATTTGAAGAATCTAGTTTTCCAATTGTGGAGTTCTGGCATTGCAATAATATTTTTATATTTAGCTAAACTTCCAGTCTCTTGGAAGCAAATATGTATTTTAGTAAACTTATCAGAACATGATAAACAATAATTTGCATAAGTGGACATACATATGTTTAGCCTCTAAGGCATTACCATTCGCTAACCATACAAAAAGGGCATATAAGCCATTTCAGTATTAGTTAATACAGGCATCATTGTGAACTCAACACAAACAAACCATATGATAAACATTTCCTATTAGTTTTTTTTTGTTAGGCCACTTAGAATAAGCATGTTTGTTCATATTACTTTTAGTGGTATTACCAGGAAAAATAAATTCACTTACAGTCAGAGCTCATCTATAACAGATAATTCCTTGTATCTAATCAATGACAAGACACACATGTTTATAAGAACTTTTCAACTTCAAATAGAGTGAAGAAGTGCTCACTACAATATTTTAGATTACTTAGGAAACACCTTGTATAACGATTACTGGCAATAGCACATATAGGATAAAGTAAAGGACTGGGAGACTATTAATTTAAGAAGCTTAAAGCTTTTATACAACCAACTAGAAATATAAATATTTACACACATTGAGTAAATGAATTAGTACTTTGGGAGTTTTTGTGGCAAGAATCTCAATAACAGAATTGAAAATTTGTTTTATCAATATATGGAGAGTACATACAAAAAAAATATGAAGAGTGAAAATACACATCTTTTCGTCAGTTTAATAATACAAATTCTTGTAAAGATGATATGTACCAATATACAATTATGATCTATAAGAAATGGGGTTTATAGAAATAATAAATAATTAGCACCTGATTTCCTGTTATTTGGTGTATAGTCTAAAATAGTTACCTTCCCATTTATTAATATCCGAATTCGAGATATCTTCATTATCTTTTGTTGTGGTATTTGATCCCTCTTTTTCCTCATCTTGTTCATTATCGCTTTCCTCACTACTGCTACAATAATACTGAGACTTTTCACCAAGAATTTTATCCTCCAATGTACTCATTGTAAAGTCCAATACCAAGTAAATCTCTAATAAATAAATTAAGCAAACATATTACAATTTTTAGATACAATATTTTGCAAAAAAATTATAATTGACTGAATGGAAAAAACTTTTTAACTTTTAATTATTTAAGACCCCGTATCGTATTACAACTTGTTTGGATTTTAACCACAGAAATGTAATCATTAGACATTATAAATATAAGATCAACAAAAAATCTGATACGAAAATAACAAAACATTAATAAACCTCTTCCATAGACATTCTGAATATATTTCTATGTAATAATGATCTACTACCAAACGAACGCACCTCATAATTTATTATTCCATTCACGGAGACTACATCATAGATCAACCACATCCTATGCTAGATCACAGAATAAACCCAATCTTAGAATATACAATACAAATACAAATAGATGAAGAATTTTGGCCTCATAAGTCATGCAAAAACTCGGTATTGTTGTACCTGGAAATATAACAACAGATGTAAGGCCCAGACAGTAGTTGTTCCTGGAGCTCAACTTCTATTTTTTCTGAACAAGATTCAAATACAGAGTTGGGTAAAACATATGGAGATGCGGTGGAACACAAAGCTGGATACATTGCTTATGTTTACAAAAAAAAATTACTCTCTCTTGAGTAATCATACTTATAGCATTAAAAGTGATCACACTTATTCCATATCTTTCATACCCTTCACTTTGAGACAGTGAAACTTGGAACTGTTAATATATTATACATTTATAAGTTGTAGTTGTACAACCGTTCTTATGATTTTTAGTCGTATTGCAGAGTTCAGTGAATATATTCTGGATACTGTTTCATTCTATGAAATTTGATTATAGACACGTGTTATATGTCATTAGTGGTATCTATTGTGCTAGCATTTGACAGTGACATTTATTGGTTATAAAAACGTAAACACTAAAATATCTGTTTAGTTTGACTTTTAAATCTGTGGATTAAAGGTGTGTGTGAAGTCAATAAATCGACTTTGAATTTCAAAAATGTGTGGTAAGTTGACATGAAATTTAAAATATTCAGTAGACGACGAATACTAGAAACTATACAAAAGATAAAACAATATGTTAACTATTAATATTTTTATGTTATAAGTAGTAAATTTGTTGACATGGCAATGTATTATCTTTTTTAAACAATATTTAAATAAATTTCATCTGCCTTCTTTTTTTAGAATCATAATTTCATTCAATATAAATCAAATATTTATTTGAAATATTTATTATCCCCTCAATATTATATAATAAACACTTGGTTTTCTAATAATTGTATATATCTTGAGTTTCAATACGTGAAAGTGAAAGTTGATTATTATGTTCAATATTTTAACAAGATTTTTTACCTCACCTTCTATTGTTACATATTTATATACACAATAGTTCTGTAACAATTCACCTACGTCTATTGCATAGACAAAAAATGAGGGGTGTGTTATGACATTTATAATTAATGTTTCGTTTTAATTCAGACAACAAATTATGTGAATTTATAACTAAAATATATATTTAAATATTTAAAAAAGTAAATTTTACTTAAACTCCATTTCAATTTAGGTAATATTTGCTTTTAAATATGTTCCCATATAAATAACATATCCTTAAACAATGGAGCTATATTATAGCAATATTTAGAGTTAGAGGAATATAACTATCTTGACTAACGAAACTCAATTTTTTTGTGACTGAAGAATGTGTTTTTAATTATAAATTATTATAAGCAAAAGCTTGATTTGAATATATTTACAATTTGAATAACTTAATATTACCAATTTATATAATTTTATAATTATTACAGCTTATATTATATATTGTATATGTATATACTTATAGTTTTTTGTTTTTCATTCTTAAAATCTCAACATGCAAAAATAACTATTTTTATTTTTCCAAAGCAACAGAAAAAGTATTAATTGAAATATTTAACAATAAATTTCACAAAATATTAACCATATTATATAAATTAGATTAGAACCTACAACAAAATGACAGTCTCAGATATAAACAATGGTATTAAAGTTTGAATATACTTACTCCATAAGACTTTTCCTCTTTTTCTTATAAATCATTTATGTATTTTTATTAATTAAATTACATACTTTGCATATGAAATTATGGATAGCTTTAACTGGTATCTATAGCATAATAAGCATTGTTATTTTATCAACAACTTAAGCTGACAGTTTATTATCAAAAATTGAGAGAAATTTAAATTATTGATTTGTATAACAGCCAAATGGATATAAAGGAATTGACAAAAATTGCTTGATTTTGCTGCTGCTGGAAAAATCTAAGAATTATACAGCAACATATCAATACTTCAAGAAATGGGGCCAAAGAAAGATTGCTACTGCAATTTGGGAAATTGTGCTTTTGGTGTATTTTTATAACTCCATCAAGATTGTGGTGTAAATATTTCAGGCTGAAGTCCACCTTTTTTCATAGAGGTAAAGATAGAATTTCCACTTAGTTTGTTAGTTTATCATTGTTGATGAAATAGAAAAATGAAAGATGTTGATAATTTATTTTATAACGATTAGAGAGAGTTATAGGAACCTCTTATGGACTGGTAGCAAATAAAGAGTACTATTTGATGCATTTACAGAGTGTTATATTTATAATAATAAAGTTATTGATGATTGAATTTATCCAATATTCTTCAATATTCAAACACTCTATTATATAATAATGGAACAATAAATGTCACAATTGATATAGGGCGTTCCCTCTAAAACATCGTACATTCGATTTATCAAACTACTTTTAAGACAACATGTATGGCTGCAAACAATTTTAGATGGTGACCGTTCTTGAAGCTCATATGGTTATGAGAAAACTTACTCCTTGTGTAAGTCAGTTATTCAAGCTTCTCTTATCGTCGGTGTTGCACGTTTTCTGCGAATTTCCTCTAACCTATTGAACGGGCTCACAAGCCAAATGGCGGCTTATAGGAAATAATGCAACCGCAGCTATGTAACCGTACTTGATCATAATTTCAGTCCAAGACGATGAATACATAAGTATCCGTAAGCTCGGAATATAGCAGAGCTAGTACACTTTGGTATTTAATTTTGCCACACAAAATAAAAATATAGGTGGACTGATAGCCTAAACAAAGAGAATTAAATAGCTGTAATCGGACCGCCTCGGACGTCACTAGCAGTTGTTTGGTGCACCGTCTTGTCGCAGATCACATGACAAAATGTTTAATGAATTTCTTTTATTATATATTATCGTTACTAACAAATAAGAGAAAATAATGTTTGTTTTAGAAATTTTCGATACTTTTAGCGATAAATAAAAATCAATATAAATTTATTTTCTACCACTATTGAGTATTTTACGAATATATCGGTTCGCTGATTACGGTTTATCATTGAAATAATCCAGGATATGACGTTAAAGGACAATTGCATTTCTTGGAGTGCCAACGTATTTGCAAGAATTTAAATTGAAGGGGTCTCTCTCCTTCAGAATGCCAAGGTTAACTTCTTTCAGTTCACCATAAAGCGAAAGTTATATTTATTCAGGTATTAGACAACAATAATAAATTTTATACTACAGAGGCAAATTATTTGGCCAAAAACATGTTTGGATTTTAAACAAGGTGCCTTAAACGTTTTAGTAGTTATACGATGATATTTAGAAGATTCTTTATTTTTAAATTGAAATAAAAAAATGGTCGAAATTAATCTGAAAATTTGGAATATATTTCTATGAAAAAAACTGTGAAAATTTGTCTTGGAATTAATGAAATAATGCTTATCAGTCATATCCTTCAATGCAAATGTGGAAATAGAACTAAGCTAGAGTCAAATTACGGGAGTGTTTCATAAAACAAATCGAAAATTTTTTAA
The DNA here is from genome assembly GCF_026250575.1 of Diorhabda carinulata. Taxonomy (NCBI): domain Eukaryota; kingdom Metazoa; phylum Arthropoda; class Insecta; order Coleoptera; family Chrysomelidae; genus Diorhabda; species Diorhabda carinulata. The sequence goes on along the minus strand of NC_079472.1, from coordinate 8,488,688 downwards.
TAATGATTGAAATTTTAGTGAATCGTACGAGTAAGTTGACTTATTTCATATAAAAAATTGTTGTTCGAAAACGCCCACATCTTTCCGACAATTTTGAGATACATTAAATCGTTAGTAGTATTTTATTAAAAAAAAAAAGATTTTGACTATTTACTAATTCGTAAGCACGCTTCTCCAATTTCAGAAAGATCGTTGCACGGCTTTCCACTTATGAACGCGAAGCACGACCCTTACCTACCTACTCCATGTTCAGAATTAATTAAGGGCTCAATATTTTACAATGCAAAAAATGCACAATCATTTGCTAATTGAAATTAAATCGATATCATCTTATCTCGCATTTCTTAATCATTTGAGGGCATATTTACTGGAAAGTGCCTTCTACTCTGTAAACGACTTCTATTCTAATAATAATATTCGATTCTGGACATGCTGCATACTGCTTTGATTTTTGCTATGTACTTATTTACTAATTATTACCTATCACTATAACCTATAATTTTTAGTTACTCATTAAGGTTTTATTCTGTATATTGAAATTTTATTTCATTTGTTTTATCTTTATTTAGTTATTTTTATGTTTGTTTTTTAGTTTCCACAAGCTTTTGTCTGTAAATTGTAACAAATTTCTGAAACCGTTGGCGATATTCGTACTGAATACACTGTTTACACCACCACTACACTAACACTCACAATTACACTGTTTGACGCGCCTTCAGTGTCTGAAGGTGATACTCGGTTATCAAAACGCGCATCAGACAGTTCAATTGTGAGTGTTGGTGTAGTGGTGGTGTAAACAGTGTATTCAGTACCAAGCAGAAAGAATGATAAAAAAGTTCTTTCACCATCTCTGGTATTAGAAATACTTTATTACTTACTAACTTTGTATGAAAAATAACAAATTAAAAATGACAAAATTTGCCATTATTTTTATAGCTTTTTGGGTCAGTTCTTCTTATCATAGACCAATGTAATCCTCTAATATATTTCCATTCCAAAATCCAAAACCGTTGTTCACAAATCCTGATAAAAACGCTTACACTGTTTATACGTTATTAGGAAAAGTTATTAGGAAAAAAATTCAAATATTTCAATATTCAACATATTCACAATGTTCATTTATTTTATTTGTTAAAAACTTTTCGGCAACCTTTTTGAATTACCATGCAACTTTTCTGTTGACGGATATCAGAATTTAAAATCTTTACGGATCTGTGACCCAAAAAATACTCCCACTTTTAGTTTCACTAATGTTTTTTGGTATACCAACGATTTCTCAAATAAGATCATTTAAATCAACTTGATTGTTAAATGTGAAGTATATTCCTGAAGATGTAAATCATCCGAATCACTAGAAATAAATTCAACTTCAAAACCACTTTAATTGTCATATTTTTTATGTCTAATATATTTTTACTGGAATTTTTTGAACAAATTGTATATGGAAGATAAATCAAATGTGAAATAGGCTTACTTCACTTGAGTTATCCTTCTGTTAACGTTATTATCCAGATAACAGATAACGAAAACCATTCCATTTGAAACCTATAATATATTTATCTGCCAGGGTACGAAAGTATGGTTTAACTATTTCATGAAGAAAATGGGCATTGGTAACAGGCAGAGTATTGGCATATATATGTCAGAGTAGCAGGGGCTTCTGTTGGAGATTCAGTATTTTGTGATTTACTCATTTTTATTAATAAAATTAATTAATCGTCGCGATTACAACAAGATCATATATTAAGAATAAATAAATAAACTCGTACAAGATTAATTAATTTAGAATACAAACAATATTAATAATATCTTGCGACAGACCGAGACCGAATAACGAATTCGCGATCACCAGGACGTCCGTTCGATCTCAATCTCAAAGCAAGACTGTCTTCTTCAAAACTATTCTCGAATAGTCTGCCTGCACATTTCTCTTTTCCTTATTAATTTCGTTAAACCTTATTTTACAAAATATTAAAGTAACATTTAAAGTAACTGTATATTTCTTAAAATTACTAAAAATAGAAATATACTAAAGAATATTCCCATCGCTTCGTCAGAAAATACTCCACTGTACTTTATTCTCCGACATATAATACATGCCTTATTTCCACACGCTTCTATTAGTTTCATTAGTATGTTTGTAACTGATTTTTGCAACGTTTACCAAAATGCAACTATCAACACATCTGTATATATTAAAGAAGAGGTTAAAAATAGCGAATGAGCTATATAGCAAAAAATAGAATTCAGTTTTAAAACACTGAGAATCACGCTTTCAAGTTAGTTATACTAGTTAGTACGACGGTTTCAATTTGAGTTTTGAGATATGGCAACAATGATGCGAATATGTCAAATCTGACATTGCCATCTTAAAGTTTGAAATTTTCAAAGGTCAACATACTCAAAACGTGTTGTCATACGAGAGCTATTTGAGTTGTTTACAAATATTTGAATACATTCATCTTTGTCCAAGGATGGAATTAAATCGCGAAAATTTTCCTCCGATGGTTTTTTATGACTCTCGACGTGGATTAAACCAACAGCAGTGTATCGATCAACTTGTTTCGACTTTTGGTGATGAAGTCGAGCCGCTTCGCTGGTTTTCCGAATTCAATCGTGGTCCCACTTCGCTACAGGATGAATTTCATGACGGTCGTCCAAAATCGGCTGTTGTGTCAGAAAAAATCGATGCTCTGCGTAAACTAATAAGACAAGATCGTCATGTGACATACCACGAGATTGAGGCATACTTGGGCATTAGTTCCACTCGCATACATTCAAAAATATGTCTTCGCGTTCGATACCGCACAATGGGATAATCGGTTAAAAAAAGATTGTGTCAGTCGGTACAAAGAAATGCTGAAATAATTGAATCCTGGTGCTGCAAAAGACGTCTGTAATATCGTGACTGGCGACGAATCATGAATAAGAACCCGAAACTCAACATCAATAGACTGTATGGGTCTTTCAAGACGAGCAAAATCTTACAAAAGTGGTTCGCGCACCTAGCAATCGAAGCAAATGGTTGTCTATTTTTTCGGAATAACTGAGTGGTACACCAGCATTTATTTGCCAGAGGTCATCTATAAAATGAGGGAAACGAATACCAGAAAAGAGGAATTATTCTCAACCACACATCACATCACACAAACGTTTTTGAACAGTGAAAACATGGAAATAACGGGTCATCCGTCGTACGGTCCTTGTTTGGCACCCAATGATTTCTTCTATTCTATATCTGATTATAAATATTTGTTTTTATTTGCCTACCTCTAAAAAATATAGTTAAATAAAATAAAAGAAACCGCTTTCACCCATTTTCAAACTAAAAAGTGAGAAATAATTTGCTGCATTTTCTATCCTGGTTCGCAATAGAAATAATAAAAATATCTACTTTATAAAGAGACTACTATGGGTCTTCTCTCAACAAAAACGTTTGCACTTTCTACTAAGAATTGATTTGGTGGAAGTAAAAAAGGTAGGTTGACAAATTTCTGATATTTTGGAATGGTTAGGGATTAATTTTGCACGAATTCCTTTTATTATCAGTAGAAAAGTACTATCATTTATGTGGTAGAATACAATATTTATTTATTACGCTATCGTACACAAACATGACAATTTATATTACATTAAAAAGTTTAATTCTCAGAAAAATCAACTTCCATCCATAATTTCGGCGACTTTTTCACCATCATCATTACCAGAACCATCATCGCTAATCTCTAAAACTGATACGATCGATTTATGATAGCTGAAGTAAGACACGAACAGTTTTGATTCGAACCTATTTAAATGTCTAATAAAGACCCATCAATAGTAGTTCTGTATTTCGTTGTGCTAAGATTGCGATCATTTCACATAGTTAAACTAAATTCATTATTTAAAAATACTTCCTCTCCTATGCCACGCCGACTATCTACTCTCCATCCGTCGTACGAATTTTCGATCAGATCACGTGTCATGATGCGAGCTTAACATTTTTTTCCCATTTCAAAAAAAGTGTACAATGCCGCTAAAGAAGTTTTCACTTCAAAAATCCAAATGTGTAAATTAGTGTTTTATGCCAACTATAACGATTGATATTTTTTAAGAACATCCATAAAATAATCTATTATTAAAACTGTGCAATTGTAACAGTTTAATAGTACAGCCGATAGATTTTTATATCCCTGGAGTACTTCTTAAAGTATCCGCTATGTTTTAATGATGTTCGCCATTAAGATGAAATCGAGGGTTAGTCGAACTCGTCGAACTTTTCATGGCTGGTTGTTCACTAGCGCCTGATTTCACTAACAGACTGAGTGCTGTGTTATTTTCACTTTTTTTAAGTGTCTGTTCCTATATTTTCTAAATAAAGTCTTCTCCAATGTGATATTATATCAATGTCTATCGAATATTCTTAGTACCTTGTCAATCACCGTCAGAAAAATCTGTTATTGGTAATAATATTCCCATTCGATATTCCTGAAACATAGATGAAACGTTTGACCGGAACAGACTTTTTTTTTTTCAATTCGGGAACATGCTACCGTCTTCCAAGCCAAAGAATTCGATGCATTAAAATGATCCCATAGAGACTTAGTAATCTTAATCTGCTAAAATAATAGAAGCCACAATGGCTGAAACGGTGTGCTCTAGGATTGTACTGGAGTGCAAAAAAATCCGACAATATCTAGAGAGCGATGGCTGCAATCACCATCTCGTTTGGGTGCTTGGTCACTAGGGTAATGACAAGCGACAAGCTATGTCATACATAGATGGGTCTCGTTTCTCTATGCTCTAGGCTGCACTTTGGCGAGGAGAAACGCCTAAAAGTATGTTTGAGTCTATGCTCTCAACAGAGACTGTCTGGAGAGCAACGAGCACGTTCGCTCCGAAGAGGACAGATGGAGGAAGGAGCAAAATAAATTGACGGAAGAACCGTATAACTAGATCTTTCTGCTTAACGGCAAATGTTAGAGATGGGAAATATTCAGCGTCCGGCATACAGAACACCAAGCCCTGAAGTTACTTAAGAGTATATTCTACCCAAATCTCTATTAGAAAAACACACACATACGTCTGCAGGTGAGAAAGCCGGTCCCATTGAGTGATCTAGTTCTGTGAGGATGGAATATCCATTGTTTGGATCTGAAAATTGCTGTGGTACGCTCACTACAGTAAATAGAAGAGCTATCAGGTGGACTTTGCTAAACATTCTTCAGATATGCCGAAATTTACCGTAAGTATTATGCGAGTCTGTTTTACAAATATGCAGTCTAGGCAGATTGCTAGTCTTCAATAAACTTGTAATGCTGATTAAAAATGAAGTGTAAAACTGTCATTTAAATGAAATAGTCCATGATAATAATGATTATAAAACGTATAATGAATTTAATTAATAAATTTTATCATTTTCATTGATATTGCAAAATGTTGTCTTACGATATTTCAGATAATAGATAATGAATATATTGATTACATTTGATAAAAATACTTAGCGAAATATATTTGGAAAACAGGAAATTCATAAGAATTGGAGGTTATCAAATTGTTTGTACTTATCAAAGTATTGTTTCAGTTTTTAGAATCGAGAATTTGATATTAAGGTGCTTAACGCTTGATTTTAGCAGTACATATAGTAATCTTCTGTATATAACCATTAGAACTTTTTTTACAACCATTTACTTTTTTATTAACATTCTTTTCTTTCTTGCTCTTACTTTCTAGAGTTATTACACTTTCAGTAGCAATTTTACGAAACAATGGAGCATCTCCAATGTGGCACAGTGATCCATAATAATGTTTCGAAAAGAAAAAGTTCTTAAGTCTACGTTTATCATTTACGAGGATATATTGAAAAATTCTAAACCTACTAAAGAACCAAACAAAATTTCAATGTCAAAATATTTTATTATTCAACATATTCTCCTCTTAATTGGATACATTCATTACAGCGAGCCTGCAACGTCTCTAGACCTTTCAAATGTTTCTTCTTGCTCTGCAAACCAGACCTCCGCAGCTTTTATTACCTCCTCGTTGGAAGAAAATTTTCGATCTTTTAAACTTTTTTCCAGTTGAAGCAAGAGATAATAGTTGGACGGAGCCAAATCTGGTGTTCTAGTAATTCAAACCTTAAATCAAAAATTTTTTGCATGGAACATGAATTTGTGTGCAGGGGTGTTTTCCTGCAAAAACAAAACACTTGCAACCTGCAACGTCTCTAGATCTTTGAAAAAATTTTTTTTTCTTCTTGCTCTGTAAACCAGACCTTTGGATAGCTTTCCGCGTCTTTTCTCTTTAATTTTGTCCCGTAGAGTGGTCAGTAATATCGAATAGTAATCTCCAGTTATTGTTCTATCCTTATGCAAAAAATCAATCATGGTTACTCCATGGCAATCCCAAAATACTGAAGCAAGAACTTTTCCAGCAGATTTTTGGACACGAAACTTAGGACGTCATTCCATCCATTGTTGCTTTGTATCTGGATCGTAGAAATGTATCCAAGTGTCACCAATAGTAACAATTCGGTTTAAGAAGTCTACATCGTTTTCAAATCGAGCACAGATCGTACTCGATGCTTCTACCCTTGCACGCTTTTGGTCAACATTCAAACGTTTGTGGATCCATTTTGCAGCAATTTTTGTCATGTTCAAATTGACGTTAACTATATGACGCGTTGGTATGAAATATGCAGTACTTCAGATATTCGTTTTAGCCCAATCTTCAATTGAATATCTACCTCTTTTGAAGCTTGCAGTCCAATTTTTCACGGTCGCATACGAAGAACATTAATCACCAAGGGTATTAAACATATCTTCGTAAATCTGCTTACCTCTTAACCCAGAGTATCCGTAATTCTATATAGCAATTAACACTTCAGCAACAAAAATATGTAGAAGGTGCTATGTACTATTTCGAAAATATAGTTTAATTTTTTTTTTAATTTTGATGGAATTATTGTATTTTTTAGTTCTCAGTCGTCTTGACTCCATACTTTTAGTTGTTGTTTTAAAACTGTTGCTTGTTATTATTATTAGTTACTGTTTTTTGTTGTTTGATGTTTGTCATTATTGTAAATAGATAAAATTTATCATTTTAGTTAAAATATTCGGTATTTTTTACATTTATTTTACTTAATACCTTATGTGATTCGTCATAATGGTTGTTCTATGTTTGAGAGAATTTGATCGTTCACTAAAAATTGGATTAAAATAAGACAACTTTGTTGCATATGTTATTTACGTAGCTTAAACATCACTTATTGCTTTTAAAAAATATTATACAGGGTGCATTATTCAATACGAATCTATAAATAGATTTTTATAAAGCTGGTTCTACCAGTTTAGCTAATACTAGTCGAATGCTTGATAGTAGGTTACTGTAACGTAACGGTAAATTGATAAAGAAGAAGAGATGACACTTTTTAGTAGCCACATGATATCCTACCTGAGGGATTCTACATGAAGTAGAAGTAGGTAAAGTTCCTCTTGACTCACTCTGTATACCTTTGCATTGATAGCTCATCCATCTGGAATTATTTCGAAGTACACTAAACCTTCATAATTTCACGAGACACATAACAAGACTTTCCGCTCGATGGACCTGTCTTTGCGACGAGTTCTGGTAACTGTATTTTGTCATACCATTTTCAGTTTACCTTCAAACTCTGAAGACGAAAACTTGGTTATCGAAACGCGTGTCAGACAGTGTAATTGTGAGTGTCGATGCAGTGGTAGTGTAAACAGTGTTATCAGTATCATTAGAATTTAGCAAAGAACCATCTCATCCACTACAAAAAATTGCTTCATAGTAAATTCATTAATCTTCTCTTACAGTATACGGTACCTGTGTACACGCCTGGGTACTTTTCTATAGCGGGGAATAGTGAATCTATGAATCTCTGTTTAACAATTTTGTTAACTCCGATGTTTCAAATTAAAAGTGTTGTAACTACTCTCTATGAAACAATTTTCTCAAACAACCTTAAACTATGTTAAATTATTTTTATTTTAAAGCCGATCTCGATTGGTTGAGTACAATTACTGCCTTATTAAATTATATGAGGAAAAATTCTTTTATTCAATAAAATATCAGTTTCATCTGGTTGACACAAGGATAGAGGCCGATCTTAGTTTGGATCTTTACGAAATTTGTTTTTTTCTCATGGACTGATAGGCCATGAATAAAACACGATTAAAAACGAGTTTCTTAGTAAAAATTGTGGTATACTTATTGAAAAATTTGTTATAACGAGAGATTAGCTTTACTAGACCCAGTGCGAAGAAGTCTATATCGCCAGTGTACTGAGGTAGGAACTTACAGTATTTCGAAGCAATTTATTAATTATTATTTTGCTCTAGAAAATTGAAAAATCATCCGATATCAATGATTTTTTTTAATCGGCGGATTATTTAAAAAAAATGAGATTCCAAGTGGCGATATTTCGTTTCTTTCTTTTCTCTTAATGTCATGAGTGTTGTTCAGTCCTTTCTTCAGTCTCCTACTTTTTCACATACCCAATTCACTGTATCAATCATGGATAATTGCTTCCTTTATCAGAATTGCGTGTCTGAAAGCACATTTTTGTCCTCAATTTATCGTCGACACATGAAAAACAAATTGGTGTACATAGGCCTTTCTGTGCAGGAAATATTTCATCTGATTAACACAACTGTGACAGAAAATCTTAGTTTAGATCCTGTATTATGTCTGCCCTTCGGTATTTAAAATCAGAGCGACAATTTTTAATATTTTTTCATTAGAATATTGTTTTTACACATTTTTTCAACTCACTCTGTTAGTGTGTCTGTTTAGATCAAAATTCGCTTTTGGTGACAATATTTATATTATATATATATATATATATATATATATATATATATATATATATATATATATATATATATTTATATAATTTCGTTCTTAAGGCCCAGAAGGAATCTTACTGATCTACCTGATCTCAAATTGTAGTTTTCTAAAAGCTCTCTAACTTCGCAGCAATTCTTATCAAATTTAAATCACAAATAGTTCAATAATCTGAATCGATGTCGCCGGGTTTTATGAAGCCTTTCAAGTTTAATTTTCCCGATAATTGTTTATACAATCTTTATGCATATGATTCATTGAATAACTCAATATTTTTCTCTCCACTCGATTTTTTTAGTACCTACATAAATCTAATATTTATCTGAATAGGTCCAAAAATTAATTAACTCATTGATTGTGTACGGATTCTTTTTAGTAATTCTATAGAAATCTCAGCTACTCGTTAAAATTCATATTTATTACTTATCGCTTATTTTATCTGGTGTATTTTTATTTTATACTATGATTACCTGCAACTTTTATTCGTTTTAATCTTATCGAGATGTCTGATACAATATTAATATACTTTTTTTTACATAATAATAACTGGAATATACAGTAAGTCAAACAATGATTTATTAAATTGTTTTTGAATACAATGTTAAAACCAGGGTTGCTACTTAAGTTTTGAGATATGGCACAATGATGTGAACATATCAAATCTGGCATTGCCATAATGAAGTTTGACATTTTTAATGGTGAACGTACTCAGAACGTGTCATAAGAGTGCTATTTGAGCTCTTTACAGATACTTGGACATTCATCTTGGTCAAAAAATGGAATTAAATCACGAACATTTTCCTGCCATGATTTCCTACGACTTTCGACGTGGCTTAAACCATCACCAGTGAGCCGATCAACTCGCTTTAGCTTTTGGTGATGAAGCACCATCTCGAACCATCGTGGTAGCACACTACACGAAAAATTTCGTGAAGGTCGTCCTAAATCGGTCATGGAGCCAGAAAACATTGATGCTGTGCGATTGGTGCAAAGGAATATTAAAAAAATTTAACGCGGGCGCTCTAAAGACGTCTATAAGATCGTGACAGGCGAGGAATTATGGATCTATGCAGTTGAAACCGAAACTAAATAACAATCTGGTTCTTTTGAAGAAAATACTT